>NW_015170350.1:138821-168944 GCF_001447785.1 Gekko japonicus | reverse complement strand
AGAGAAGACACCATCTCTGGATTTAACATTCCAGCTTCTTCCCACTGGAGGTGTCATGACAACTGAATAGCATTACAGTGATAAACTGTATAGTATGTGTACTGTACCAGATTCTCAGGATTCCCAACCTTCATTTTAAAAGAAAAAGCAAGTCTCTCACTCCATTCATTATTAAGATATAAAAGAAAAGCAGATCTTGTCAATGGAAGGAGCTAGAGGCTTGGGTTTTTGTTTTTAGTGAAAACTGGGGATTCAAAGAATCTGGTACACACATTGTTATGTTTGTGTGTAAAATGCTGTCAGGTTGCAGCTAACTTATGGTGACCCCAGCAATGGGCTTTCAAGGCAAGAGAGAAGCAGAGGTGGTTTGCCATTGTCTTCCTCCACAGAGTCTTCCTTAGTGGTCTCCAGTGTTCCCTCTAAGCTGAGTTAGTGTGAGCTAGCTCACAGTTTTTTAGCCTCCAGCTCACACATTTTTGCCTTGGCTCAAGAAGGAGGGCTCCAGAGCAACTAATTTATACAGTAGCCAAATCGCTCGCTCACAACTTTAATGGCAGCAGCTCACGAAGTAGAATTTTTGCTCACAAGACTCCACAGCTTAGAGGGAACATTGGTGGTCTCCCTTCAAAGTACCAACCCTGGGTAACCTCTAAGATTTGATGAGACCCAGCTATACCATGCCACCTTCCCTCCCACACACATTGCTATACTGTTTCTGAATTTTGAAAAAATAAAAGCCCTCTTGGTGGCAGGGGATAAAATAGCTTTAGCTACAGCCAGGCCTTGTGGGAGTACAGAAGCCTGACAACCCACCCACCCTTTTCTCACTGAGGACGTGGGCTCTGCCACCTGTGATGCCAGTAGCAGGGAGAGAAGCCTCCAGCAGGGACAATTCCAACATGGTAACTCCGGGGCCAGTTCAGTTAAACAGTCCTTTCCCTGTTAAAATTTAAAAGCCCATGGATGGAGGCCAGGTCTCCCTATCAGTTGAACAAAGGTTGAGTCCAGTAGTACCTTTAAGGTTTTGAATAAAACTCTGTTGGTTTTAAAGGTGCCACTGGACTCAGACTTTGTTCTACTGCTTCAGACTAACACAGCTACCCAACTGAATCTGACTATCAGTTGTTATTTGCATAAATTTGGAGCTGCACATGGAGTAGTCTGAGCACTCACAGCGCAACACAGACTCCTCCACAGAAATTCTTCTGCGGGGCTTGTCTCCAAAGGCAGAGAGCACTCACTTCCTGATCCCTTGCAAGGATCTGATTGGAAGGGAGAAATGTCATTGCCTGGGAAATCAGAAGAATCAAAGGAAAATGAGATCCCTGCTGCTGCAGACAGCAAGGTCCCGTACATGAAAAATAACATGTATTTCCTAGAGAGGGGTTGTTCTTTGTAATGCCTAAGAATCCCAGATTTGCAATACCGTTCCGGAGAATCATGATAACAACCTGAAACACAGATTTTTGTATCTATATTTTTGCTCAGGAATTTCAGAATACAACCCCTACCCATTAACACTCTTGCTTTCCTCTTGAGAAGGAGGATGCTGCCTCTTAGCCTACTTTAGTTCTGGTTTCTTGGAAGTAGCAGGCTACATATGTGGATATAAACATGCTTATCTGAAAAATAAGTAATCTGGTTTTCTGTCTAGAGTAACTCAGATAACAGTCCAGGTCCTTTTATGAATTATCTTCCTCTAAGATACATTACATTAAGGTATAAAGCCTGTGTAGTGCTAATAAATAATTTGGAGTGGGGGGAACTAGACAGCCTAAATTAAAAAAAAAACAAGAACAACAACAAAACCCCTACATATTGAACAGTTCTGTTGTAAAGATTTAGGGCGTGATCACACGTGCAGTTTGGCACAACATAGCCACCCCTCCCCTCTGGATTAAATGGGCTGAGTCACACAGTCACATCTGTCTGGCATTCCCAAGGCATCCTCACTCCCTCATAGCATGACTTGGAGCTGGGTTAAAAAGGCACCACATCACAAGTGGTGTTTTTGGTTCCCCATGCATTCACTGTGTGTGGCCAGATGTCTGAATGTGGGGAGCAGGCACAGAACAGATTGGCAGTCCGAATCTGCAGATCAGTTTCCGCCGCTGGGTTTTTTGCCTATATCCACTCATGCGCACAACTGCATATGTGAACCCACCCGTCTGCATTTTTTAAAAAATGACTGGGCAGCACGCTCCATGGCTGAGCTGCTGCAGTAACGTAGATGCTTGACCATGGGATGGCCACGTGGGTAACCTGCAGCAGGGTGTGCTGTCTGGATGATATGTCCCATGACATTTTAAACTGGTACAGTTAGAGGTGGCCCCATATCACACCAAGCCACCAGTGTGATCACACCCTTACTCTTTCTCCCCAAATCTACATTACATTTTCTCCAGCAAATATCTAGTTCTCTTTAAGATGGTAGATTTGTCTCTGTTAATGGGTGTTGATATGACTGAATGCTCCTCTATGCAAAAAGTTATTTAACAAGAAAAAGAAATGTGAGAGAAGGGTTCTAGCACAGATATCCTAGGTTGTTCAGTGCATATAAACAAACATTTTGCCACCAATCCCTCTCTACTCTAATACAGTGGGTCACATGCAACTAGTGATCCTTGAACATAAGAAGAGCTCAGTGGTCCATCTAGTCCAGCATCCTGTCTCACATCAGTTACCCTGGAGGGTCAACAACAGGTCATATAGCCTGAGGCCTACCCTTGATTCCCCACTCCTCCACTTGCAGCTGCTGGATGACCTTGGGCAAGCCATAGTTCTGTCAGAGCTGTTCTCTCAAGGACAGTTCTGATCATCCTCGTCACTCTCTTCTGCACCCACAACTGCCATTTGTTTCCCATGTGCTTAAACGAGGAATCGAGGAATCACACCTCTGCACTGAGGGCTCCCTATGGAGTTTGCGATGATGCACATACTGCGAGGGGGGGGAAAACAGCCCAGAGTCAGGATGGACAACATGAGAGAGTGCTTGAGCAATCAGACGGGGAAAGTCCATCCGTGGCCCATCGTATCTGGTTAACGCCGGACTTTCCCCGGTGTCTTCGAACTCCGCTTCCGTGGTGGAGCAGTATGAGTTGCTGACAAATGAGGGATGCTTCCCAGATGTTGCTGTCTGACCGCTCCCTTTAGATCCATCAGGCATTCGCACCTATGTCAGATCTAAAGGCATGTGTGATTGAGTAGTCCCTCTAGATCATTTATAAAAATACTTATAAAAATATTGAAAGGCACTGAGCCCAGAGGGCACCCTGGACACTTCCCTCCAATCTGTTTCTATTTGTACTTCACTCTTGCTGTGCAAATGACACAATTCATTATATTGTTTATTTATTTGTTTATTGACAGCATTTATATCCTGCCTTCCTGCCCATTTAGGGCCATCAAGGTGACTAACAATTAAATATATATAATTTGTTTAAAGTTCTTTTCTAATGAAAATTCTTAGAAAGTAACATCATTTTCTTCCTGAGATTATGTACAATGTAATTTTGCATATTTTTTTTGTCCTATAAATAAATGCTCACAGCGTATCATGGAAGTGCATTTTCACCAATTATGAAAAGTATCTGCATATTCTACACTTGTAACGTGAGTTTACATGCTGTACTAAGTACAGTATCCACCACAAGGTCTATTGAGTTTTAAAATGGGGCATATTCTGTTTCAATATTGCATTAACAACATCCTGGAAAGATGTGCTGGAAACCAAAAGATGTTCTTAGCATTAGTTGCATGAAACAACCTTCCAGTTAGATTTCTTTCGGCAGAAACCAGTGCCCACCAGAGGGCCTTCTAAAACTAGTATTGGCTTGCAGCAATAGAACACAACCCTACTTCTTTGCACAGAGAGTGATTAAAATATGGAATTCACTGCCAGAGGATGTAGTGATGGTCACAGGAATAAACAGCTTTAAAAGAGGATTAGACAGATTCATGGAGGATAGGTTTATCAATGGTTACTAGCCATGGTGACTGAGGAGAAGCTCCACATTCAGAGGCACTAAACCTCTAAATGCCAGAGCCAGGAGACAACATCAGGGGAAGATCTCAGCCTCACTATGTGAGACAGGATGCTGGAGTAGACCATAGGTCTGATCCAGCAGAGCTTATATTCTTAACCCTACAACACAGTACTAACAGTACAACCTTACGTTGAAGATCACTTCTGCCTCAGACTTTCACTAATCCTGTTAGATCACGTAGAAATTAAGATGGGAACCCTGGATTTAAGTACAGCAACCATTTGAAAGGACTACTTTCTACAGAACTATTTCCCCAGTTACCATAAGGTGGCAGCATCAACTCACAAAACATAGCTACTGAAGAAGGGAACTATTGAAACACTTCTTCCTACACTCTGGGAAGGTCTTAAGGAGGGGAGGTTACTGAAGATCAAATTATATGGGAGGAGGCTCTTCGGTCCTTGGGGAAGATGACCCTTGACTGAATCCCTCTTAGGGTGGGCTTTTGTATAATTTATAAAAGATGCCCTGCATTCCTTTCCTCCTTTGGCGTGGCTCACTGCCCTTTGATATTACTTTAATTCAGCCTAGGCCCACACTGGAGGGGACCAAACCATAACAAAATGGGGGGTTCCTAAGGAGTGAGGGTCCTGGGGTCATCAGTGGTGCTTAAACTGTAGCCCTGTTCGCTTTACAGTGAGCACATGTTCAGCTTGCATATACATGCATACACCTGTTTGTAAGAAATAGCCAATGAACATCAACTTTACAAATGGAGCTGTGATCCAGTACTTGGTCCTAGATAAATGTGGGGTTTGTATCACATGTTCAGCTGTAGATGTATTGACTAAAACATGAGAATTACTCAATGCACACACAAAGAACAATCATGTATACAGTGTACATGGATTGTACATACATTCACTGTAACTTGTGAACAGCACTTTTGTTCCTTGTGTACCTTGAATGCTTATCAGGTAGTCCTCAAGATACATTACAAAGGTGTTCCAGACCTCTGTGCCTCCTAGATGCACATGGACCCAATTCAGATTGGGACAAATATGCACAGGGAGAGGATGTTTTACCCTTTCCACCTGCACTTTTCCCTGGCCTGAAAAGGTCCCAGGAAGCTAATTGCCCCCTTGGGGAAACTTATAGGTGCTAGAACTGGTCCAGAGGGCAGCAGGCTGACTATTGTCAGGAGCTAGCTGCTGGGAACATATTTTGCCCATTTGCCCATACATTGGCTGCCAAGTCTGTTTCCAACTTCAATTCAAGATGCTGGTTATGACCTTTAAAGCCCTCTATGACCTGGGACCAACATATTTGAAGGACCATCTCCTTCCATGTGTCTTGTGCACCAACTATGGTTGTCAGGCAGCCATCTATTGGCTATGCCATCACTTTGGGTGGCCTGTCGGGCATTGATCAGAGCCCAAGTATGATGGACAGGAAGCTGTCCTGTCCCTGAAGGGAAAACAGCCATTCAGCTGAGCCTATGAGAGTGCTGTTCCAGCATCCAGTCACAAGAGAGTTCAGATCTATCTCAAAGAGAGTACAGGGATAGTTTGGGGTCTGCCTCAGCAAAAGAGCAGAGAGTTTGAAGGTTAACTCTGCCTGGTAACATGGCAGAATAGTTTAACTCTGCCTCTGGGAGATAATAGAGGACCCAATTGTTTGGCCTGTCTCTGGTAATGAGCCCTTTTGGGAAAGGGCAGGCATGTGTGGGTGATATCCTGCACGTGTGAGAGAATCCAACCTAGTGGCTTGTCAATAAAAGCCAGTTTGTACCTGAAGGCATTAAAGAAATTCAGACCACACTCTGAAGCCGTAACTAGCTTAAATTTACATGCCTGTACTGCTAATCTGTTCTTTAAAGGTAAAGGTTTCCCTTGCTCAAAAGCCAGTCGAATCTGACTCTAGAGATACGGTGTTCATCTCCGTTTCCAAGCCAAAGACCCAGCGCTACTAGAAACTGAGGTGCACGGTACACTGTTATTTTCCCACCAAAGCGATACCTATTTATTTGCTTGCAATTTCTTGCTTTCAAACTGCTAGGCTGGCAGGAGCTGGGACCAGAGACGGGAGCTCACTCTGTCATGGGGCACTAGGGTCTCAAACTGCTGAACTACCGACCTTCCGGTCTACAGTTCAGCATCTTAACCACTTGAGCCACCGCAGCCCCTATTCTTTAAAACCAACCTGTAAATAAATAAATCTTCTTTGTTGTTTACATACAGTTCTTGCCTCAGTGATCTCCATGTTCTACTTGCTCACCACAAAACTTACTTCACGGCAGTGAACCCAAAGCCTTTACATTTGCTTCACTAAGAACATCTGGTAACTGAGAGGAAGGCTTACAGTTGAAAACAAAGCTGGTTCCCCAAAAGCCATAAGAGGCTGTGTGGGTACCTTCAGTTGGTAAAAATGGCCTGTCACACCAGGCCTTTTCCATCATAGCTCCAGTTCTAGAGAATGGGCTTCCCGGAGGGGTTAGGTGGGCTCTGATTGGAGATCTTCAGGAAGCACTGCAAAGCCTGCCTGTTTGCCAGGACTTTTGAGATGGTTTGAATTGTCAGACATCTTTTAATGGGGGTGGAGGGAGAGATTTGAGATTTGTTGCTTTACTTTGGTTTTAACTGCAAATGTGTTTAAACTATTTATTGCAAGCCGCCTTGAATCATGAGGAAAGCGTATAAATGTTGTGAATAAATAAATAAATAATACTGATGGCTAAATCTAAGTTTCCCCAGTGGGGCAAATAGCAGCTCACTAAGGCCATTTTAAAGCTGTGGTGGCTAAATGGTTAAGACGCTGAACTGCAGACCAGAAGGTCGGTAGTTCAGCAGTTTGAGACCCGAGTGCCCCATGACAGAGTGAGCTCCCGTCTCTGGTCCCAGCTCCTGCCAGCCTAGCAGTTTGAAAGCAAGAAATTGCAAGCAAATAAATAGGTATCGCTTTGGTGGGAAAATAACAGTGTACCGTGCACCTCAGTTTCTAGTCATGCTGGCCATATGACCACGGAAACGTCTTCAGACAGCGCTGGCTCTTCAGCTTGGAGACGGAGATGAGCACTGCACCCTAGAGTTGGATTGGGAGGGAGCTCACCAGGGATTTGATGCCAGAGAGTCCACCCTGATCTTTGTAGTCTGGAATGTTGGAGATCAATTGTCATTCAAGGAGAACTCCAGGCCCCACCTGGAGGTTGGTAACTGTAGTCACATAGTTGTTAGGCACTTTGCAAAACCCCAGAATGAAGCTTAAACACTCAGTCTCAAAGACAAATGAGCTATCACAAAGAAAGAGAAGTTGGAGGAATACTGGAATCATTACTTTTCAGTTATATTCTTTACTTAATCTCTCATGGCCCTCCTAAATGTGAACTTCTTGAACTTTTAAAACTAGATGTCTGGTTCTGGAATAACAATAAGCTAATGCTGTTGGTTTCTGTCTTCTTTTTGTTATAATACCTTCCATAACAAATAGGGCTTTTCCATTTTTTTAGAAAAAATTGTTAATAAACAAATGCACATCAATATTAAAGATTATCTCTTATTCTACAACACAACCTCGATATACCATGGTATAGCCCAAAGCTTCAACTACGGACTGGGCATATCTCTTATATTTGTATTGTATTTCCTACTGGATGGCATCAGTTTTGCTTCTTCTTCATGGCATGCCAAAAGTGCAACTTGCTACACCCTGTGCCACTCAAAACAAATGAAGCATCCTATACAAGATGCAAACAAAGAGAGGCATTATGTCCATGGCCTAAAACTTTCATTCTCCCTTCTTGCTTTTTACTGTCCATCCTGGTGGTTTGGAGACCATGAAAGCTTGGACAATGTGGTATGTGGCCTTCCAGGGAACAGTCAGGGTTGATTTCTTTGAGGATTTACTGATTTGTTCTTCTTGCAGTCCAAGGGACTCTCAAGAGTCTTCTCCAGCACCATAGTTCAAAAGAATCTATTCTTCTGCGCTCGGCCTTCCTTATAGTCCAACTCTCGCAGCCATACATGACTACTGGGAATACCATTGCTTTGACATGGCTAAATCTAAGTTTCCCCAGTGGGGCAAATAGCAGCTCACTAAGGGCATTTTAAAGCTGTGGTGGCTAAATGGTTAAGACGCTGAACTGCAGACCAGAAGGTCTGAACTACCGACCTTCCACAGCCTGCAGTTATTGCATGGTTTCTGGTGTTGGATTTTGCTGTGGACCGATCTGCCTATCTACTTCTTTGCCTAATCTGAGAATACAAGAAGTGTGTGTGTGTGGGGGGGGGTTTCCAAATGGAAGCTGTACAAGTACTTGCAGCTTACCTTTTGTCTCTGGGGTATTTGAGAACATATATCAGCAGATAGATCATGATCAGATAGATCATATTCCAGGTTCACCGCTGTTCTTCCTAGAACTCAACAATCACGATAATCAGACTGTTCCTTTCCTGTCATACAGTAGCACAATCTACACCAATACATGGTACTGTGATTTGTAGCCTTTTAGGAATCCATGTTTTCCATCTTATGCCATTTACAGGATTACATTATTTTTTTGGCCTAAGGAGAGGATATTTCTGAGGAAATATCCCTGCCCCCCCCTCCTGCTAAAAAAGGAATCTCCTTAGAATATGTTATCGATAGTACCATGTCTGTAAAACTACCAAATCATCATGACCAAAAAATTGCAAATCAGTCTGTATTTAAAAGACTAGGCCTGAGGAGGCATTCCCCCCCCCCATTTCAATCTGCTAACATAGTTTCTTTTCCATTCAGAAACAGTTACAAGGGAAACTCTGGTTCTGAGCCTAAATATAGGGAAGACAGATTATGTCACAGTTTTACAAAAATATCTCTGACAGACCATTTGTGTCAGAAATAAATGCTATCTTGCAGACAAAGGATAATTGTTCCACTCGGTTACCCGATGCTTGAGAGCACAAGTCTGGTAAAGTTGCAGCAATAGGTATTCATTAGGTCATATGGCAGAACTGGGAAACGGATCATAATAAATGAGGCACATATCTATGAAGGCAGGGTGGTATCCCTAAGGAATGGATACTGCAGCTGGAAAAATAATTCTGAAGAAGTCTTCAACAATATCCTGAGATGATGATGTTTTCAGTGATTCTCCCTATCTAATATAAAATTTGAAAAGCTGAGTTGCCACTAAGGTAACTGGATAAATTATATGAAATGTTTTTTTTTCCACTGTTGCAGTAGAACTGGTGAGTCAGTGCAGTATGTTTATCATGATGTTATGTCAGCAGAGTGGATAGGAGTTAATGCATGAGTGACAAATCCACTAGACTTTATCTCCCCCTTCCTCCGTAGAGGTTAAGGGAGAATATACAGTTTTCATTTACCCTCACAACAACCTTATGCAGTACATCAGGCTGAGAGAGACTTTAACAGCCCAAAGCCACCCAGGGAGCTTCATGACAGAATAGGGATTTGAAACCAGATCCCCCTCCCTTCCGCAGTCCAAGCCAAACTGGTTCTCGTTATACCAGCACTGTGTCAACCACTACCGAAATGGGTGTGAGATGGAAACAATAGTAACAGTACTAGAGATGTTCAGAGAACACAAAAACAGCTATGAAGATGCTGTCTCCAGAAGATAACTCACTTATTTCGTTTCTATGACTTCCCTTTTTTTGTTTTTGCTGTTGTTGCCCTTCTGATCCACTGTAAATTCTGGCATGGATTAGCATGTGATATTACTGGCCTAGATCAAGGAATGGTTGTTATTGACACCACAGTAGGGCACAACCATTTATCTGCCATGTTTTGATGTATCATATATCTAATTCCAAACCACGCCACAAAGGACATGATAAATACAGCCACCAAATGGATCTAGGAAAAGCCCGGGGGGATTTTTCTACAAACCTGAAGAAAGTCTCAGTGTTGTAGAAAAATGTAACATGTTAAAAAAATACATTGGAGGATTAAAACTCCCCCAAATAACAGAACGCTCATAGCTTTAATAAAATAATGCCCACTGAACTCTCAGTGGCTCTTGGTGGTAACTAAGCAAGCACAATGATATTGCCAAGCCTCTTAAGCCTTAATTTCTATAAAGCAAACCTGTTTGGGGAAGGGCAGGAGTGGACTAGGAGACCAGAAAAGCCCTGGAAAAGATCCCACACCCTCTACTGTCACGAGGAGGACTTATGTGGAACAGGCCTAGTAGTAACCATCAAAAACTCACTATGTACACAATTAAGTCCGGCCTGGAGACCGCAACCATCATGCAACTGAGCCCAGCCTGGCATCTTCCTTTGGATCTTCAGAATGGATTTAACACTCAGAAAAACTTTAAGAGGATTTTGAGAGATGTTTTAGGTTGAGCAGGCCCTGACTAGATATCAGCCAGTTATATCAGCAGAAACATTAAGGATCAGAGGGCTAATATGACATATAGAATATATCTATACAGAAGTTTATAAGTGTTGTAAGATGGGAGAAAAAAGTGGCAGAAAGTGATAGAAAGTGGGAAATTTTAACTTCAAACCTGAATGTTGATGGGAGGAAGTGACCTCACAAAAAGAGGAGGTATTTCAGTGGCCGAACTTTTACCTGGATGTGCTCCACAGGATATGATATCACATTCCTGCTTGAGCTCTATTCCCTCTCCAAATGTCATCCTTCCCAGGCACCACCCTCAAATCTCCAGAAATTTCCCAAGTCTAGTTTGAAACCCTAAGCAAGATGGATATAGTGCTGTGCTTCCTGGCCTGGTCCTAACAGAAACTAAACTTGGTAAATGGACAGACAGACAGAATACAACTTTTAATGGCATATCATAAATAAAAATACATTAAAATTGAGGAATACATCAAAAGTGTGGGTGTCATACAGCCAACACACAAGAACTGATCAGTGAATAGTTTCCCTAGTTCGAATTACCACTTGAAGAAAACAGGCAACATTAAGAGTAATAGAAGAGTTATGCCCAGAGAGTAACAACTGGACCTTGACGCTCTCAGAAAGACTGTGCCAAGTAAGGGAAAAGTGTCCAAATTCCCCCCCCCCCAGTTCTTAGTATAAAATGGACATTTAAAAGAGCATGGGAAACGGATTCAATAGCACCCTGACTACAGGGGCATTGTCTAAGTTCGTAGGGTTTTTTTTTTTTGTCATCTTCCAAAGAAGATGGCCAGTGGCAATGCATTAAATCTAGCTAACATAAATGCCCTTCTTTGATGAGGATCGGTTAGAGAGCAAAAATAAGTAGCTGTCTGGCCCAGTACCTGGGATAATCCCAAATGAATTGGAGAACAAGTTTTCCTGGCTGCCTCAGTCAGGCACTGAAATTGAATATCTAAAAGCTTGTGTTTGATTGCATAAAATATTGTGGAGGCAGATGATAGGTAAAGTGGGTCTAGAAGTATTCCTAAGGGCCAATGCCAAATCTAGCTCACAGTTCCTATATGGTGCTCCCATCTGGATAAGCGCAATTAACCAATCAGTAGAGGGTAAATGGACTGAAACAGGTGGGGATACCTTAAAACTAATACGTTTGTACACAGGATTTCCCCAGTGTCATTCTTTTGTTACTCTTGCCTCTCTCCTATCTCTCTCTCTCTTTTTGCAAAAGTAATAAGATTCATAAAACATTAGAATTGTCACATTTTTCTTCATAGACAGCCAACTTCAAATTACAATGTAACCAGGATTTTTTTTTTTAAATACTGGAAATGTTTGCTTGGAACCAGAACAAATATCATACAAAAATAATGAGGTATTATTAAAAATAGATTTTAAGGATCCTGTCTGCAAAAAAAAGTAGTAAAATAATACTGCATTATAGGACTAGAAAGATCATATAACCAAATACAAGATTTCAAAAAAAGAGAAAAATAATTAAAAACTAATGGCAATATGGTAAAAAAAAAAGCTATCAATGGTGATCGAATGAACACTGGATACAAAAAGTTTTGTTTTTTCAGGGCAATTTTTTTTTCTATATTTGTAAGTAGCATAGGGAACTAATAAACTAACAGCAAGTTAAATAGCAACACACTGTATGGAATTGTAACGCTGGTACTGTTGAGTTACCCTTATTTGTTTTTAATGTAGATTCAGGTGGGTAGCAGTGTTGGTCTGAAGCAGTAGAACAAAAAGTCTGCATGCACACAAAAGCTTATACCTTCAATAAAACTTTATTTGTCTTAAAGATGCCACTTGATTCAAACTTTGTTCTGTTTTAATGTGTTTATTTTAATGGTAAAGTGCCTGTGAAGTACTAGATATTTGTTTCCTTATGGGCTAGCAACAACACCAAGACACTACCTGGTAAAATTACCTAATGCACATTTAGAAGAAGAGAAGAGATTGGATTTATACCCCACCCTTCACTTGGCATCTCAGAGCGCCTTACAAACTCCTTCCCCTCCCCACAACAGACACCCTATGAGGTGGGTGGGACTGAGAGAACTCTGACACAAACTGCTCTTTCAGGAACAGCTGTGCCAGAGCTTGTGACTGACCCAAGGTCACATCAGCAGGTGCAAGTGGAGGAGTGGGGAATCAAACCCGGTTCTCCCAGATTAGAGCCCGCACACTTAACCACTACACCAAACTACCATGATCCACACTACACCAAACTACCATGAACCACAAAACATTGCTCTATGCTGTTCTTTCAGGGACAAGAGAATGACTGGAAGTGAGCCTCTGTTAATGCACCCCCCCAAACCTCATATTTTATTCCACCCCAGACCTTTATCTGAACACATGCCCCTCTGCTTGATAGAAGATGATTCAAAAAGGGTTATCATATTTTGGTTCAAAATAACAAGCCAAAATGTTTCTTGTGAATCTTCAGCTGAGCAGGCAAAGTGAGGCTGTTTGTTGTCCTCTGTTGATTTGTAAGAAGATATTTTCCTTGAATTTTGAGACATGGAAAATTCCATGCATGTGTTACGGTATAATTCTGTGTTTGAAACCAGCATATCAACCTGACCTCTACTCCTGTTATCAAGGAGAAAGAAGAGATGCAGAATCCCTGCCATGAACCCAGACCTTTATCTGAACACATGCCCCTCTGCTTGATAGAAGATGATTCAAAAAGGGTTATCATATTTTGGTTCAAAATAACAAGCCAAAATGTTTCTTGTGAATCTTCAGCTGAGCAGGCAAAGTGAGGCTGTTTGTTGTCCTCTGTTGATTTGTAAGAAGATATTTTCCTTGAATTTTGAGACATGGAAAATTCCATGCATGTGTTACGGTATAATTCTGTGTTTGAAACCAGCATATCAACCTGACCTCTACTCCTGTTATCAAGGAGAAAGAAGAGATGCAGAATCCCTGCCATGAACACTGAACTATCTAAATAAAAGTTGAGGGTGGGGGACGGATATGCAAAATACACTGCAAAAATCTAAAGATATGCTTTCATAGTGCATTATATAACCATACAACTAATCCAGTGGAGATTTCAGATGTCGCTTTGTAATACAAGGTTGAAAATGCCAATTTAAAACACAAATGACATTTGACCTAATTCTCTCCAATGCTAACGCTGCCTGCAAGATTATAGATAGCATGTGTGACTACAAATAAGAATCTGATAAATCCATTTGTGTCAAGACGAAAATAATCTGGGAAACTGCTGTCGCAGGCTCAGTTCTGTCCAGATTTTATTGAATCTCTCAGTTGCCAGAAAGGCATTTGATTCTGAGTTTTATGTGATGTTTTACAATGACCAGACAATCTTGGACATTCTTAGTCAAATAGATTTGATGTTGCTGTATCCTCTTCTGTATGATTAATATGAATTGCACAATGTTTGGGGTGAATTTGGCTGCTCCTAATAAAAGGCACTACATGGATTTTGCTGCTGGTTTTGGATTGTGCATGGACCTATATGGGTGTTTACAACTTTTTAATATTAATGCAGACACCAAAAATAATTGTCAAATACAATCATTTGGTATTTTGGCATTCTTCAGAAGAATGCTTTCATCTTATAACAGACATGCCGATGCATACTCTGTTCATTTGTATAGGAATAGCATGGTTATATATATACAGGAGTCCAACCTCTTTCTTCCCAACTAGCAGCCTTCAGTGGTTTTCCAGGAGAGAGAGCAGAGGTCATATCCATATTTCCTGACAAAGGCTTTGTTTTGAACATTTGTAAGAGTTGGAGCTTTCAATATCTGTGCCAACCCCCTCCCAAAAAACCCTACACCCTCAATATTTTGAATCTTTCCACCATGCAGCTGTCAAAAACAAAGAACTTCTTGCCAAAAAAAAAAAAGAGTAGCATTCCTAGCTCTGACCTTTATGAAACTTAATTTCTTATAGGGTTTCCAGGGACTTTTTCTGTTGGTTGAGTTAGTGTGTGGCTCAGTGAAAATAATCAAACCAAGGTTCTGCACTAAAATTCCAGAGATCCATGAGCTGAGCTCTTCTAATGGAACTGACCTTTCCAAACTCTCCCTTCCTGCTGCCCCTCCATAATGTTCCCTGAATAGTTTGTGGACCCTGACACCAGAGAAGGGAATACTCAAAAAAGTGCAGATTCCTCTCCGTGTGAAAAGAAGTACATTGTGTCACACTTACCTTCTGGTATTCTATGTAAATATCTGTCTGTAACAGAAAGGAGTATGCCCGATGGGGTGTTCTGAGCCCACTCTTGAATCCAAACCCAAATTATAACAATAACGATGCAACCTTTATCCAATTTGTAGTTATTGCTGAATAATTAGCACTGAACAGTTTTGAATCACCACAATCTTACCTTGAAATGTCTCCTTGCTGATAGGAAAAGTAACCATGAACCTAAAGGAGGAAAAGAATGACTAGATTAACACATTGTTGATACCACTATGACTATTTATAGCACATGGATCTGATAAACTGTTCCTTTCAGGTTCTAGTATTTGAAGTCCTGCCTCACCAACCTTTTGGAGTTATTTGAGAAAGTGAACAAGCACTTAGACAATGCTGACCCAATAAACATTATATAGGACATTCAAAAGACTTTTGACGAGGTACCTCACTGAAGACTCCTAAGTAAACCTAGCAGTCATGGAATAAGAGGATGGTTTCTTTTATGGATTAAAACCTGATTATGGAGAGTTCTCACAATGGAGGGAAGTAAGCAGTAGGGGTCTCACAAGGATCAGTATTGGGGCTGATACTATTTAATTTGTTCATAAATGATCTGGTGAATGATCTAGTGAAAACCAAAGCTGACTGTAAAGAGCTCCAAGAGGGTCTCCACAAACTGGGTGAATAGGTAACAATGTAGGAGATGAAGTTCAATGTTGGCAAGTGTAAGGTGATGCATACTGGGACAAAAATTAGGATCTGAACTTGTTGAAAATGAGAGGGGGAAAGCTCTTGGGGTCATAGCAGATAGCTCAATGAAAGTGTGCTACAGTGTGAAAAAGGCAAACTCTAGGTTAGGGATTTTTAGGAAAGGGATTGACTATAAAATGGCTGCTATTATAATGCCCCTGTATAGATCTATGGTATGGCCTCATTTGGAATACTGTGTGCAATTCTGTGTAGAAAGCACCTCTGAACCACTGAAAGCAAAAGAGACTGTAAGAGAAAAAGAAGAAGAAGAAATATACACATGGGGATAAGATCTGCCATCTACAGTTATGTAGGAAGGGGACTATGTACCAGGAAATCCTTAGTGATGCCCAGTAAAGAGCCAAAGAAATGGGGGGGGGGGACATAAAGCAATCCAGGACCTATGAAACTCTAGTGGATTCTTCTCTCTGACAAGAAAATTTTTAGTTGGGGACTCCAGTGGATTTCCTTGGTCCTGCACCAACTTCTTTCATTTTTATCTCAAGAGTGTGGTTGCAATGACTAGCAACATTGGCTCTCCATATGACAAACAAGAAGTTATACAAATAAATCTCATATGACAATTGTCTCCCAAATCCCACAGTTAACCAGAGAAATAGAGCTGCTTCTCCTTAACCTAAATTCAAATTCTCGCTTAGCTCTAGAGACCCCCATGATTGTCTTTAGCCCACTCATCTTATTTCAGTCTCAGGGCTGATTCAGACAATAAACATTTATGTGGCAGATACATTGACTGTCAGCAAATATGGGCATGGAGTTCTATGCTGGATCAGGACCATGGCAAATGGGAAGAAGGGGCTTATGCCTCCCTCCAAACTGAAATGGCCCAGTAGTCATTATTTGCCCCATGGAGGAAAATTGCATGTGCTAATGGCAACATGTAAATTTCTCCAGTGGGGTAAACAATGGCTTCCCAGAATAATTTCAGGTCTGGATAATGGTGTGTTCAGGGTAAGGCTTAAGCCCACTCTCCCCACATTCTATGTTCCCATTCTAAATTGGATCCCCATGCATCTGGGATCCCAGTTCCTAGCACAAAACTCCAAGCACAGTCTGATGAAAAGTCCTCATGGCTGGTATGTGTCTGCCCTGTATACCTTGTAACATGTGAATCAGCCCTCAGGTTCCCCATTTGTAAAACATGCATCTTATTAAAATTTACTTTGCAGGTGTATTTTATGAGTGATTTATAAAGTCATTTGCAGGAGGATCCAGAACAGCTTGTTCTACTGACAGAAGTTACTGCGTTGCCTTAGTCTAGAAATCAATATGATTGTAATATGAACATTCAGAAGAAATCTCCACAGATTTGTCCTTGGTGTTGTACAACAGTTGGGTGTGCATGTTTCTGTGGAGGATAATTGAGTGGATAAACTTATTTCTGCTGCAATTATATGCTTCTTTCTCAAATTCAATGGGCCTGTTACCTCCTTTCTTATTTAATATCTCCTGCTAAATCCAAATGTAAAATCAGTACATTGGAAACATAGATGCTACAATAAATGAGCAAACACGTACACAACTGAACTTAAAATCTGCTGTCTGTTGTGAAAGTGTGAAAGGACAAAAGAGATTAGACTTCATTTGCCAAGTCTTCCTACCTTGGTGTTGCCTTCAGGTCTGAGAAATCCCACTTTTGTTTTCCTTTTGATTTTTGGCAATCTGCACCCCAGTTTCCAGCTATTTTTGTCCACTGTGAGCCTTGATGGTAGTTTAGCATACACACATTTGTTTCCATCTTTATTACTTGATCTGCAACTTTTAAACATTTGTTATTTCTTGCTGTATCAGACTTTCTATTCACATCAGTGAAGATGTGTGATCTGGCTGATGAGACAGCAGTAGTCACTACAACAGCAGTCTGTCTCAAAATTATAATTTTGCTGGTTTCTCTTTATCTCATAACCATAACAGAATGGTTGATAGCAACAGTATCCATTTATTCAGAGGTCACTAGGTTGACTGCCCAAGAAAGGGAAAGGCTTGCTAATATGGGTTCCAGAACAATAGAGGCTTACAACATAAATACACATTCAGCAATGAATGGAAAAGCATACCAATTGGTAAGCCTCACCTATCTTCAGTACACTCAAATCCAATAGCATTTGTTTTTAGTTATTTACATGGCCATTCTATTGTTTTTCATAAGAAGAACTCTGACGGAGGAAAAATGACGAAACAGAAAGAGGAAGTAGAAAGGATGCAGCAATGTTGCCGTCCTTTGATGCCTATGAACGCTAATATTTTCATCAGCAGAAGGGTTCCAAGTAACAGTAAACTCAGACAGACAGTAAAGCAATTGCAGACCATTGATTTAAACATTAGACCCGATGCAACGAACATGAAATTAAGCAAACTCCGAAGCACGATGGAAGACAAGAGGGCCTGGCGTGATGATGTGGTCCATGGGGTCGCGAAGAGTTGGACTCGACTGTGCGACTGAACAACAACGACGCTGGAAAGAGAAGTATCTAGTCATTGCTGTGATGTCTTTGCTCAGTTGTATTTGTCCATCCTGCATGCCACACTGATTACAAAATCAGTATCAGGACTGCTCAAACCCGGGGTGGGGTGGAGGTGGTGATTCCCTGTTATGGACTCACTGCAGAGGCGTTTACAGTGACAATGGAAAGTCCACACTGGTCATTTGCAACCTGCAGCAGAATGCTGGGGATCCCTGCACTATCAAAAAAAAAAAAAAATCCCAGGCAAACACTTAACAAGTGCAGTCCCAGAATTAAGTCAAAAACTTGGGACGTGTAGTCTGTGTGTTCTTCCCTGTCCTTTTGTGTTCATCAGCCCGTTCCCTTTGCCTGCAGGCTCCATGCTGGCCAAGTAGCCTCGGGTTCACATGCAGTTCTGCCTTGCAACCACCCACACAGCTCCTCCTTTCCATCTCCAGGAAGACTGAAAAATTGTCCTCCTCCACCTAACACCTAAGGTTCTTCAGTCTTGACAGAACTGCAGCACTTGGGATATGTTTAGCTTATCACGGGAATATGTCACTTTCAGGTGCCCCCCTTTATACTTATATACTTTTGATTTATTGATCGCTCTTTCCTACACACCTGCGGGCTCAGAGAGATTTACAGTTACTCTTTGACAATTGGACTAACAATATTCGTGGGGGATAGGGAAGACAAACATACAGCATTTTTAATTACACACACACTGCAGCTAGCCGGGGCTTCATCTGCGGGCCAGAGAGCTTTTTAAATGGATTTTTTAAAAAATCAGTGATAGGTATATTGCTATAGCATTATATACCCACTACTGGTTTAAAAGAACAGGCAAAAAGTCTGGCACTGGTAGGAGTGAGGGGAAATAGCAGGTATGAGGGAATAGGAAGGGGAAATGGTAGTGGATATGGGCAGGGAGGTGCAGAAATAACCAGCTTCCCACCCACACAGAGGGCAAACTCTTTCCTCTGATGTTTCCAGAAACAGCAGGCAGGTTTCAGAAACATGGGAGCAAAGGGTGGAAAGACCCCAGAAGGTGATGGAAAGAGAACAGCAGGAGGAGGATGACTTTGTGTGAATGCTTCAAAAATCCCTGCTATTTTTGGGAGCCAGTGAGGTGGAAGTTGTTTCACAGTGTCTGAACTAACCTCCAGTATCATTTCAGTTTGCTTACTCTGACTGAAGTAGATGGGTTGCTTGGAGTTGTACAAATTAAATTGTTGCTCATCATGGCTGGTTAAACCCAAATGATCTGTTTGCTAGATCTGTGACCTACATCGCCTCCCATGGCTAGTTGACATGACAAAACAAGGCTTTCAGGATCCATCCAGCACTACAACCAATCACTGTCCTAATTTGCCAGAGACCCAAGACCAGAAGCAAAATAACTCCGCAGACTTCCGGGTGATTAACATTATGTAAATAAAGTTTAGTTTATTACAATGGTATCCAAATACAGAGCAACTTTTGGAGTCACAAAGTGAGGTGCCAGGATGAATTAAATGAAATGCTATGAATCATTTTAGATTATATATTGCAAACCAGTGTACCTTCTGTACATAAAATACTGTAGAATAAAGTTAGAGTCCAGTGGCACCTTTAAGGCCAACAAAGGTTTATTTAAGGTATGAGCTTTCGTGTGCATGCACACTTTTTCAAATACATTGGAATGCCAGGTAAGGTTCAAACTTATAAATGGGCTGAACCTAGATCAGGGGTGGCCAAACTGCAACTCGGGAGCTGCATGTGGCTCTTTCACGCAGTTTAATTTAATGTTAATAAAAAAGCAAATTTGCATATTTTCCAATAAAAATGTGCGTAATATTTGTTCATGTTTTGCGGCTCTCAAACATCTGATGTGGTTGTTAAGCAAGTTTGGCCACCCCTGGCATAGATGTGTTAAGATATGCAAAATCAAAACTAAATAACAAGCTAAGATTATAAGGTCAACAGTTGTTTTGATTTAATTAAGGGGGGAAAGGACAGCGAAGTGATAAATATGTCGAACAGGGGACAAATGTGAAAAGGCATCTTTTCTAAATGTGGGGAGTAAACTGGGAATCACCATTTGTCTCCTCTCAAGCATGGAGGTAAGCATTTTTTCTTTCTTTTTTTGAGATTGGTGCAGTGGTAGGTAAGCAAAACATTCCAATATTCCTTGCATTACTTTCAGTATTCTAATATACTATTCTGAAAAAGAAATACACTCAAATACAGAGGATGTACAGTCCTTCTTGTTAAGAATAGATATGTGAGGACTGAATGAGTTAGCATATGTAATGAGATAAGAAACCAATATTCCTGTTGAGTCTTGGGGAGGTTTTTTGTTCCAAGTGTTGTAATAACTTGAATTCCGCAGTCTCTGTTTCCATTCTGTTCCTGAAGTTTCTTTGTAATAAAACAGCTACTTTGATGTCATTCATTGAATATCCTGGAAGGCCGAAGTGCTCACCTACAGGTTTCTCAGTTTTGTGATTCCTGATGTCAGATCTGTGTCCATTTATCCTCTGACACAGGGTTGGTCCTGTTTGTCCTATGTAGAGAACCGAAGGGTATAGTTGGCATTTAATGGCATATACAATTTTAGAAGATGAGCAAGTGAATGAGCCTTGGTGTAGTTGATGTTGTTAGGTTCAGTGATTGTGTTGTCTGGGTGTATGTGGCAGCAGAGTTGACATCTGGGTTTATTGCAAGCTCTGGTCCCAGTGTCCATGTTCAAATTAGATGTTGCATTATTGTGGGTGAGTTGTTTGAGACAAGGGGGCTGTCTGTGTACAAGAAAAGGTTTGCCCCCCAGTATTTGTGAAAGAGAACTGTAATTGTCTGGTAGAGGTTGTAAGTCATTGATGTTGTGTTGAACTGTTTTGAGCTGGGAGCTGTATGTGACCACTAGTCTATTATTGTCTCTTTTGGGCCTGTCTTGTAACAGGTGTCGGGTTTAGGGAGGTCCCCGGGCCCCGTGTACCCACTTGCCGTGATGAAGGACTAAAGAGAGATGCAGGTATCTCAGAAAACAAAGAGGGCGGAGCGTTCACTCACTGTTCCAACCACTCTTCTCCGGTAATCCAGCCACGTTGGTCTCTCTCTGTTCCCGCACATCAACTGCCTCCGGTATTCCTCCCCAATACCTTGCAGCGTCTCTCCTTATATCCTCGTCTGTCCCTCTCAATGCCCCACCCCATTTCGTGTTCTCTAATCCTATTGTGTCTTTTTCATGCCCATCACCAAAGACCTCAGCGCTATGGTCAGTATTCCCCTGTGACCCGCCTCCCTCTGTCTTCCGGGATGGCTTGTGGTGCGTTTGGGTGCATGTTTCCTGTGCACATGGGAGCATTTCTGCCATTCGTCACGACGTCTCTCTCGGCGTCTCTACTCCCGGTGAGGTTGGCCACTTGTTCCTCACCTTTACTCTGGCTCGTCCCCCTTGTCCCCACGGGCAAGGGAGGGAGTCTCCTAAAGACTCGTTCCCCGGTCCCGCCTCTTTCTCCTTCTTTTCCCTCTCCCCCCGTGCGCGCCGTAGTCGCTGAGGAAGGGACCGGACACTTCCGATGTCTCTGAGTTCTCTGTTGGTAGGGCCCCCCCCGTTGTTTGTGTAGCGTTGGGTCTGTGGCGAGCCTGGCGTGGGTCACGCCAGTCCCGCTGTAGCGGCCTTTAAGGCCGCGGGGTAGCTTGCGGCGGGACACAGGGTTTCTCTGGGTATCATTCTAGCTTTGTTAATCTGTTCCCTGACTTCATCAGGTGGATACCTTAATTCCAAAAAAGTGTGTTGTAGATCCTTCAGGTGAGAATCTCTGTCTGTAGGATTGGAGCAGATGCCCGGCTGTATACAATGGATCATTTGGTATGTTTAGGATAATAGCTGGAGGCATGTAGGTATGTTTTTTGGTCAGTAGATTTCCAGTATAAGGTGGTGTCTATGTGTCCAAACAACTGTTGACCTTATAACCTTAGCTTGTTATTTAGTTTTGATTTTTGCATATCTTAAAGCATCTATGTTAATTTGCTGTTCAGCCTCTGTCTATAAGTTTGAACCTTACCTATCATTCCAATGTATTTGAAAAAGTGTGCATGCGCATGAAAGCTCATACCTTGAATAAACCTGTGTTGGTCTTAAAGGTGCCACTGGACTCTAAGTTCAGACCAACATGGCTGACCACATGGAACTATAAAATACTGTACATTTTAAAAAGTTTTCCCCCTTTCAAACAAAGTGAATGCTGTTTTGAACTAGCAAATAAAATAGTCTATTAATATGTAAAAAAATAAATCTACAAGAATAACAGTGCAAATGCAACAACATGGCACAGAGAACATATGTGAGACCAATCAGAATTATAATACAAAGGGCCCACTATTCCTTGGAGTAGTGGTTGAGATGTACAGAGCAACCAAGAGCACTAAAAATAGATTATGGCTTAAAAAGGAAGATGAACTACATAGAACTGGTTCCGTCACATGTGGTCTTTCTATTTCAGGTGGCACTGCAATCATTCCTTGTATCTGAAAGTTAAAATGGAATAAAATTATCTTCTGCATTTCATCTACCAGCATGCAGGTTTAAGAACTCACATTTCACACTTAGTTTACTAACTGATCTGAACAGTGCTAGGGGACTGAATCCCATAATCTGTGAAAGCCACTGATAATCATGGGTATTTTCTATATTGCATCCCCTCAGCAATACTTTCCAATCCCAGGAAAGTTTATTTCTGGGACTGCAACATGCATGTGCAGAGGAGAAGAGGATAAAACCACCTTTTCTGCCTCTTCTGTTAGTGCTGCTCTGATTAATGAAGAGGGAGGAGAGGGTAATTTCACCCTTTCCTCTCTCACTATGGCTTCCTGACCCACAGGGGTCCTAGGGATAAGCTTTCCTAGGGTTGGCAATGAATACTTTGGTTAGAAAATTGTGGAAATATCAATGGTCATCTATGAGGGTATGTATTTGCAGATCCAATGTAACAGATACCAACCTGTGGCCAAGCAGGCTCCTTTACTCAGATGGGGCCTCATCAGAAGGGCAAACTTATTTGCAGAAGTAAACTGGCCTCTACTCATGGTCCACCCTTCCACTGCTAGCTATTCTGAACTTTCAGACAGACAGAGGTATAGACAGAAATACAGAATAATAGCAGCTTCTTAGCTAATCTAAGGCGACACAGTGATTCTCACATATGGCAGTGTAGTCACAGCTATGAATCATGGACAATTAATATTTCTTGGCTGTATGGACAAGAAGTTGCCTTGTCATTTGAGCATGAGAAGAGACCATATTGTATGTTATCTGTAGCTAATTTTCTAGCATTGTTTCTGCTGGGCAAATTCTAGGATACAGCTGTTCTTTGTTTAGCCTTGCTGCAAAGCCAGAACTGCTTTACTATTGACTATTAGCTCTTTTTTCAGTTTTATAACATTTGTATGCCAAATATAATTGGGGGTGGGTGGGATTCAATCTAGGACCATAGGACTTAGTGTATCATTTCTAGAAGAAGAGTTGCCTATCCAGATGCATTACCGTCTCCTGTATTATCACTCCCCTATTTTCTGATGTGTGGGGATATACTCTACGTAAAGGTAAAGGTAAAGGTTCCCTTGCTTGAAAGCCAGTCGAATCCGACTCTAGGGTTGCGGTGCTCATCTCCGTTTCAAAGCCGAAGAGCCAGCGCTGTCCGAAGACATTTCAGTGGTCATGTGGCTGGCACGACTAAACACCAAGGCACACGGAATGCTGTTACCTTCCCACCGAAGTGGTACCTATTTATCTACTTGCACTTTCTTGCTTTCGAACTGCTAGGTTGGCAGAAGCTGGAGCTAGAGACGGGAGCTCACTCCATCATGCGGCACACTCGGGTGTCGAACTGCTGACCTACTGACTTTCCACAGCCTGCAGTTCAGCATCTTAACCACTTGAGTCACTGCAGCTCCATTATACTCTACTTACTCAGGCCCATATTTATCTTTTTGTACTTAAATATTGGGAGTAGCTCTTGGAGTGGTTTGCATATCCCTAAAGACAAGAAAAGGGACCATGTGTTATGACACAGTGGCAGAGGCACCAGGTTTGCTACTGCAGCACTGTACAAGCAGCCCCTAGTGTCCCATGCCAGAACTGCTAGCCACTCAGTAGCCATGTACCTGTACAGTGCTGCATTGGACACCATGGGGCCGCTATCACTGTCTCTTGACAGTGTCCAATAAGATAGTTAGATATTCTTCCTCATTCCATGGCAGTAGCTTGGACTCCTCCAGCAAACCACTGCATAAAGCATTCCTGGATGAAGTACTGAAAACAGATGCTGGGAGCCCTGGCACAATTTATGCCATTGCCATGGGCTATTCATTGCTTAGCTACACACTCTTCCTGAAGAACCATTCTCTGGATGCTGTGTCTACCTTCTCTTTTGAGAAACACTTGCGTTGAGAAGTAAGACTATGAGTTTAGAAACTGATTGATCAAATCTCAACCAAATTCCCTATGTTTGTAATTTTTTTAAAAAAAATTATAATGTATGTTGTGTACTGACTACTAAAATTTGGTAATTACTGAGAACCAGAGTGGCACAGTGATTAGATATTTTTCATGGCTTCTGATATCCTTACTGTGATGTCAGGAGCCGTGGGAACTACATTGCCAACAGCCCCTTGCATGTGGGATGTTGTCATGGCAGCACCAAGGGCTTAATGGAGGCCCTTCCTGTATGTGCTGTACTTATTGCCAAGCAGGAAAGCTGTAGCAGTAGTAGGGGCTTAGCCCTTGGACTGGGTGAACCTCTCTGATTACCAGATTCAGTAGCAAAAAGCTGGGAACAGGTATTGCAATAATGGCCTTTGTGAGCTCCTCCCTGGCTGCTGTTGGAAACCGAATGCTGAATTACATGGTCTTGGTCTGACCTTAAAGCATGCATTTTGACTTTGGTGCTAAAGCTCATGATGATGTGACTCTGCTTTTCAACTTATAGCTTGGAAATATGACCAGAATAAATCTACAGTCTATACCGGTGATCCCCAATATGGCACCTGTAGGCACCATAGTGCCCACCAATGTGTTTCCTGGTGCTCATTTGCTTCTCCTTCAAAGCAAAAAGCCAGTAGTGGCTTTCCTCCTCCTCTTTGTAGAGGAGAATAGCAGGAGGATGCTTGGCTTGTGACTTCCCAACATTTTGTGATTGGCCCCAGGACCCAACCGCAGCCATTTTCTAATTGGGCCCCACCCTCCATAGCAGCCATTTTGTGGTGGTGACCATTCCTTATTCTTAAAATTATAAAAGTGCCCACAAGTTCAACAAGTTTGGGGGGGGGGGCTGATCTACAAAGTTGGGAATTCAAATGTGATTAATAAGGATTAAACTTACCATCCACTCGGCACTATCAGTCTTAGAACATCTTACATTCACTGGCAGATTAAGAACAAAGTTATTGTAGGAGAGACCCTGTTCTCTGGTCCATTTAAACTTATTCATTGCATCCACAAAAGAGAGGTTTTTGTATTGTTTTGGACTCTTGATAATAAATGGCCAAGTCCTGAATTTGAAAATAAAAAACATATTCCTGCCATTTCTGAAATTCTTGTACCAAATGTTTAGTATGCTGTTCCTAAAAAGAACAATTATTTTTAAATTGATTTTTTCGTATTAATAAGTAGAAGATTAATTTAGTAATCCACTGAATGCTAAATCTCTTGGAGCATGATCCAGATCTGTCAGTCTATCATATTTCTACCCCACACTTCCTCCAAGGAGCTCAGGGTAACATACTGACAGGGACTGCCCCAAAGGTACTCAGTAAGGTTCATGGCTGAGCACGGACAGGGATGGGAAACACATATGCAAAAAGATACCAGCTCCCATGGCATATTAGCCATACTAGCTGGATCAACAGTTCTTTTGCTTCACATGCTGCACTTTGCCCACACTTGCTCTGGGTCCCCCCCCCCTTTCTGCTTACTATGATCAGTGTTATAGAGGGTTGGAAAAGTATTCCTGATTTCTTTATGCAGAACTGAAAAAATAATGTACATTACTATATTACACACACACACACACAATCTGGCCTCATATTAACAGGACTTGGCTCCTGGGATTTTTCCAGTCCTTGTGTGGACTACTCAGAATACTGCCTTTTGCAGTAAATAAGATTAGATGATTTACCGCTATCATTCCACTCTGACTTCTGTGATCTTATTAGCAACGTTACACACTACCTAGAGCAGTATACTGCCACCAGGTATCATTCACAGCATATATTCCCAAAGTATAATGTGGTGTTACAGCCAGATGTTGTCTACAGGCAAATCTGAGTTTTAATGTGGGCAATGCTTCTGATTTTTTCTTCTTCTGATTGTTTCACACTGTTGTTCTAGCTTGAATTTTGGAATTTGCAAATGTGCACATGTATACAATACTTCTGCTGCAGCTTCCAGTTCAATTAATTTGTGTGGGGTTTATTCCTGTGTACCTAGGCCATGATCTTAAGCAATGGTATGCATTAAAGCACTGGACATTTTTTTAGTATGCATTAAAGCACTGACCCTGCTTAGCTTCTGAGATCTGACAAGATTGGGCTAGCCTGGGCCATCCAGATCAGGGCATGGATTTGTCTTATCTCCTTTAAAAGACACTTACAGTATAGGGCATCACCATATCCTATGAAAGTGAGTTCTGATTAAGCATTGTGTGAAAAACTGTTACGATTCCAATGATACCTAATGAAATACTGGAATGTGCAAACAAATTCTACAGCTGACAATTCTGTCAATAATCAAATAAAGCCAAAGCAACGTCATGTATTTTTGAGTGTAACTCACAAACAAAAATTTTGGACTAGGTCTTCCAAGACAGGACTCTTCAGTTAATTACCATTTTATTTGAAAGAAACCCCCCACGTTTTGAATTCTTGGCCCAGCCAAAACAATTGCTTTCTCCCAGGTCAAATATACATCTTTCTGCCCATCGTTATGAATGCACACTCAAGACAGCACAACCCTTATTAGCATATTTTTTTTCCTGTGAACAGGAAGATAAAGTTGCAAGCTTTAAATCAGAACTAGTGTTTTCTCTCACTGTCAGGAAAGATTATAAAATGTCAGCCAAATAGAGGCTGCAAGTATTATACACTGAGGATGTCTGCCCTAAATTAATTTGTAGAATGATGTGTTAATCACTGAGTAGCACAGAGCTCCAGGGACAAAAATAATCTTAGCTCCAACTCTTTAAGCCATTATTCCTACATGCTAAAGAACCAACATTTTAAGCATTTAAAAAGGTACCACTAGGCTTAACGCCTTTATTTACTTGAACTAATTTCAGCCTTCCCTCTCTTCTCGGTGCTGTAGCTTAGGGCATTTTTTTTTATCACTCTGCATTTTTCAGTTGCTGAGGAAACTATGTACCAGTAGTGATGGACTAAGTTACCACAACTTAACTGAGAATAGGTTTGGGGGGAAATGGTTTCTTTTTAAAAAAAGGAAATAAATTGTTTTATTCGCAAACCTATTTCAAAGTTCAGGTCCCTCTGTGCTCCATCTCTCAATCACTCAAAACCTCCATGTCATCCCTTCCCTTTCTCCACTTGTTACCTTACAGTGGCAGCAACAGGTAGGCCTTATTGTGAGGAGGTTTCACGGTAGAGCTTCTATTTTGACCTCGTTGCTGCCACAGCACTAGCCCAGGAATTTAAAAAAACACACCAGGAAATGAAGTTTCCATGGCTTCTGACATCCCACTGTGATGTCAGGAGCCATGAGATCTATATTTATAACAGCCACTTGCCTGTGGGATGCTGTCATGGTAGCACCAAGGGTTTAATGGAGGCCTTCCTGTACGTGCTGCAGCTATTGCCAAGTGGGAAAGCAAAGGGGCCAGCGGTATCATTAGTAGGGAGTTTAGGCGTGGGATGAATAAACCTTTCACTTCGCCCTTCTGAACATTCCAACCCATAAGGAGCATCTGTGCCATACTATGTGAAAGTACACTCACTAATTTAATTTCACATCATTTTCTGGGACATGGAAACATATAGTATAGCCTGATCTTGGAAGCTAAGCAGGGTCGGTACTTGGATGGGAGATTACCAAAGAAGACTGTGCCTTGAAAAACCCTGCTTCTCACTTGTCTTGTGGTGTCACCAAAAGTTAGCTGCAACTTGACAGTAGAACTTTACACACACACACCTCACTTTCCAGTCTTTCTTATTAGAGACACTGGGGCTTACCCCCATACGAAAGGGCTTGTGTGGTTTCTCCATTGCTGCTGCATCTAAAAATACAGCACAGAAGCAATGGGGCTTCCATATGCAAGTTTCTCTGTATTTTTCCTTCCTCAGTACCCCAGCACCCGAAGGCTTGGAAAAAAAATTAGCAATTGACATATTGGAAGAAGAGGAGGAGGAGGAGAGTCGGATTTATACCATGCCCTTCACTCAGAGTCTTAAAGCAGCTTACAATCACTTTCCCTTCCTCTCCCCACAACAGACACCCTGGAAGGTAGGTGGGGCTGAGAGAGCTCTGAGAGAACTGTGACTGATCCAAAATCACCCAGCTGGCTTCATGTAGAGAAGTAGGGAATCAAATCCGGTTCTCCAGATTAGAGTCCACTGCTCTTGACCACTACACCAAACTGACTCTCAATCTGTTTGTCTATTAGGTTCTTTAAATTCCCAGCTTTCATTTTAAAACGTTAAATCCCCTTTTGTTTCAGAAATATGCCTTTCCTCTTATAGCTTCATAAAGATGCAATGGGTATGTTTTAAAGTCATCTTTTTCCATACCCAGATGCCCCTGTATATGCATACTGCTATGGTGGAGGTAGGGCTGCCAGGGCCCCCTGGGGGGCAGGGAAACCCCCATGCGAGAGGCCCGTTCCCCGCTGGCCCAAATTGGGCCACTGGGGGGAACCCCACCCCCAGTCTGTGACATGCACGGTGTGAAGACACCACCTGGAGGTGACATCATCACGTCAGGCATTTTACCGGTGGACGCTCTATCATTCGAGGGAAAACTCTATGGTTTTTCCTACAGTGATTGTGGCCCCTCCCCCAACGTGCCCAACGCGATGACATTACTTCCGGGTGGCGTCATCGCGGCGCGCATTCTTCGCGTGTGTGCAAGGAGACTCCCGGCCAGGGACAGGACTCCCCCTGCTTTTAGGTAAGTTTGACTTGGCAACCCTAGGTGGAGGGCATGTGGAAACTGAAAGGAGGTATATGACATTGTCACATTCAGGAAATGCTGCTCTCCAGCCTTTTGAGGCACAAGAAATTTGTGCTTCCGTTGCATAGCTTTTAAATATTGCTTCATAGGAATGGGCACAAACTGAGAAACTAACTGTGGTTTGAGCACGAACCAGGCCAGTTCATGGTTTGTTACAAACTGGTTCATTTGGTCATATCGTTTCTGAATAAAAAACAAACCTTTTACTTCATGGAGGTTCATTAGAGTGGTTCATTCTCCAGACAACCTGGCACTGATTCAATCAATTCCTAGGCAACACTTGGGGTGGACTTGTGGAGACCCCTAGAAAAACTCATAGCAGTTGTCCATAGTTTAATTGGCAGCTCTGGGAGCCAACCATGGAGCTCCCATTCTGATCTATGGGAAGCAGATGTTGAGATCAGGGGTCATTTGGGGGGGATGCGGGGGGACACCATCCCCCCGGGTGAGGTGCGGGAGGGCGGGGCCTGGAGCTCCCTGCTGGTGCCCACTGGAGGTCGCCGCCGGCTGTGGGGAGGACACACTTCCGGTGATGTCAGGGGGTGTGGCATATGCTAATGAGTTATGCTAATGAGTCCCCCTAGCTCTTTTTCTACGAAATGACCCCTGTATATATATATACCATACCCTGACTCAGCTGCTTTCATTTTGCAGCAGGAAGAGAGAGGAGTTAGTGAGTGCAACTTAGGAAGAACTGCTTGCTGTGTGGCTGATTAAGGAGAGGGTAGAGCTGAGCTTTCCTGGGGGCACCTGCTTTGGGGGGCTGTAACTCAGACTGCTGAAGTCTCCCTGTGAGTTTGGCATCTCTAATATGTGAGGAGGCTGTTCTACCACCTCCCAAACTGAACAAATCATGAACTGGTTTGGGAAACAGGAAAAGTTCATGAAAGTTCATGGTTCATCTCTCCTTATATATAATTGAATAGTGGGTGCCAAAGTTCTAATTCTAAAATGCACTCCCTTAGTGTATGGCTGATGGCACTGCTCCTCAGCATATATCGCCACCAATCAGAAGGCAAAGCCCGGGTCCCGCCCACACCACAACTGCTGCAACAACCTGGTCTTCTGCATATGGAAGCTGATTGGACTTCAGTCCATTCCACACCTCAAACTCCCCCCCCCACAAGGCAGTTGG
>NW_015170350.1:131274-138792 GCF_001447785.1 Gekko japonicus | reverse complement strand
TGTAATCAAATGAACCATGAACCACTACAAACCACCATCTTCCTGGTTCATGCCCATCCCTACTGCTTAATAGAAATGCAACTTATAAGTAATATGCAAGGACCGCAGTGGCTGACCATTGACATGCAATGACATACTAGCTTTTTAGCACCAGAGCATCATGTACCCCAGGCATTACATCTATCCCACTTACCTCACTGGTCTATATATTTCTTTCACGCCAATAAACTGAAGTTGTTCCATGATGTCTGGAATGCTTGCGCATCTGGTGAGATTTATTCTTGGATAATACAGAAGATAGGACAGGCACATTTCATTTCTGGTGCTAAAACCACCCTGAAATTGTAAAAAGATGATTAATCTTAGTCCCAGAATTTCTCATGTGCATTAGCTGGAGGAGAAATATGGAATGTTCCCTAGGATTGGTCAGTTTATTCTCAATAAAGCCTGCCTTGGCGGGGTAGGGTGGAGTGTAAATTGGAAAAATATATAAATAAATAAAATAATTACAAAAAAAATCTTAAAATGTAGACAATATACAGAGCAGCGGTGGCAAGCAAAGCTATAGCTATGACATTTCCTGGCATGTTGTGAAATTACAGAATCAAGAGATGAATTATTTACAATATATGCTAAATGGCACATTTAAATGAAAAGTTATTTCAGCTTTACCTTTCTGCAAGGAATTCCCTTCTTTCCCAATGTCAACCTCCTCATAAGAATTCTAAGGCTGCAGTCAGATGTGCCACTTGGTGCAAAGGGGAAGTGAGCCTATTTCCCCTGGTTGAAATTGACACGGCATTGCGTGATCACGCATGCTTTGTATCTGTGGGCTCAGCCCATCACTCCCCAATCAGATGGCACATTCAGCCTAGTGGGGGGGGGGTTGTGCCTTTTGTTTCCTATGCGCATAAATGAGGAATTGCACCTCCACACTGAGAGTTCCCCATGGAGTATGGAGTGACGTGCATACTGCTAAGCGAGGGGGGAAAACGGCACTGAGTTGGGATGGAATGTGCAGACCATCCTGATGGCATGAGATAGTGCTTGAGCAATCAGACAGGGGAAAGTCCATCTGTGGCCCGTCAGCAAGTGTTAGGACCAGACTTTCCCCGGAGTCTTTTAACTCTGTTTCTGTGGCGGGGCAGCACGGGGTGCCGATGGCTGCAGGACCTTTCCCAGATGTTGCTGTCTGATCATGCCCTTTAGATCTGTCAGGCATTCACAGCTGAGTGAGATTTAAAGGCACGTCTGACCGTGGCCTAAGAAGACCTAATGGTTTGTGTCCTACTACATCACTCAGCAAAGTCTGAAGCCTTCCTCTAATGGAAGTAGCGCTTAGAAGAAAGTTTCAAACTTTGATGAGCAGCAGAGTGGTAAGATGCAAGCTGATATGATCAGAAAATTCCATTCATGATCTCTATGTATCCCTCCTGGCCATTTCTACCACTGCTGCTGTGAAGAAATGTGCATATAAATGTAAAGAGCATCAACGAAGAGCGAAACAAGATGTTACAATTTTTAAAGAGTTGGGTCCTTGATTCCCCGAACCCAGTTTGTGTTCCCTGTAGCAATACATCCGCTATGGGGAATGGCTTCTAAAAGAGAGAGAGAGAGAGAGAGAGAGAGAGAGAGAGAGAGAGAGAGAGAGAGAGAGCGCGAGCGAGCTCAAATGGGCTTTGAATGGCACTGCACAGATATTCCACATGGAGTAGCAAAATCATGGAAATAATTCCCTCCAGTTCAGTTTTTGCATGGGAAAGTGGCTCGGAAGGAGGCAGGAGCCCATCCTTCCCTCGTGGTGCTGTTCCAAGCCCATATGGGCTCGCCTTCTTTTAGAAGCCATTTCCCACAGCTACTATGAGGCTGTATTCTCAGAATTAAATTCTGCTGGTCTTAAAGGTATCACCGGACTCAAATTTTGTTCTGTTGCTTCAGACCAACACGGCTACCCATCTGAATCTATTTTCAGTGGATGAGGATGTAATTTCCATGAACTCTCAAATAAACCTGCCCTCACAAATCCCCCAATTGCTACCATCATCCCAACGGCATTCTGTTTGTTTTACAAACTAGCAACTGTCAAAATCTCCCTGGATTGTAATGAGGGAGCCGAATGTTTCAGCGATCCTGAGAGCAGCAGCTGCACTGCTTCCGGCAGTGTCTTCTACATCAGACAGGTCAATGAACAGGGATTCAGACGAAGAGAATTATTAACTGAATTTTTTTTTGAAGGATTTCAAATATTAATCAGTCCCAAGGTAGACACCGGGTCTTCCATAAACGAGTATCCACAAAGAAAAGGCTAGAGAATGTGTGAGGGAATAACTTAAATCAAGACTGGCTAGGAACTGGAGAGCCCTGCCCTGAGAACCAGCAGATGGAAACAAACCTGATCAAGTGAGGTTATTACAATCAATCACTGCTAAAATAGCTAAGGTTGTATTTGTTACAACACCTCAGCCCTTAGAATGGGAGTTAGAGTCCATGGCTCCAATCCCACAGGCACATGACATAGTAGCTGAACCTAAAAACATCATAAATGCTGGCGAAGAAGGCCAGAGGGATTCAATGAGTTGCTTATAGCTGACATGAAGGTATATTCGCATGTAAACTGATACTCATTTTTGTAGAAGAAGTCGGGGGGGAGCTCTCAGGTACGGAGCTCCGGAAGAGAACCTCTAGGGGGCGGGGCTGTCACGTGGTGAAGCCCCGCCCCCTTCTTTACCCCGCCCTCTGCTTCGATCCTCATTCCGTTTGGGAATGAGGCTCATTTTTGTAAAAGATTACCAAGGATGGTACAGATTTTCCATTACTGACTACCTTAAGCTATACTTCATAAATGGGAAATCCCAGAACTGTTATCTCTGAGCTGTTTTCAAGTGTCATTTGCTACTATTGACAGCATACCACATAATGGACTAGAGAAATGCAGCATAAGATACAGTTGCTGCACTCAGTCTCGTGTTTTTTTCCCCTCAGAAGAGGCTTCCAGCACCAAAGAGATCATAACCGTCACTAGCTGTATCATCTGATATAACGCAGATGTATTTACTTAGAGAACATCGTTTTATTTTAAGTGTTCATTTTGGCGAATAAAAAAAGTTTACAAACCACCCACAGAGTCATAATTCTTTTTGTATTTAACTTTGTTCTTTCAATAACTAGAATGGGAAATGGCAAGGGAGCCAAATTTTAGCTCACCGTTCTTCAGTTGGGAAGAAAGAATGGGAGAATTCCCTTCCTCTGAAGGGATCAATATCAAAGAAGGAATGGCCAGCTGCCATTTTCTAGACTTCGGGGATTCAAGATTTACAAATGGAAGCTCTTGTACGGTACTGTTGCCTCAGTAACCAGTAGGGTTGTCAGCTCCAGGCTGGGAAATACCTGGAGATTTGGGAGGTGGAGCCTGGAGGGGAGGGACTTCAATGGGGTATGATGTCATAGAGTCCACCTTCCAAAACAGCCATTTTCTCCAGGGGAACTAATCGCTGTTGCCTGGAGATCACTTGTAATTCCAGGAGATCACCAGGTTCCACCTGGAGGCTGGCAAGTCTAGTAAGCAGCTAGGAGAAAAGTTCCATGGTTATTTTAAACTGCTCCCCCCACGCCTTATTCAAATGCAGCTGTGGAGGCTGCTACTTTTGAGGTGGGAGAATAGCACATGAGAGAGTGCATTCGAACCTTTCTTCCCACACTATTTTAGAAGTGGCATTTTTAAAAATTGCAAAAAGAGTATTGGGAACCAGCCATGTTGTAATGCAGCTTCCTACACTAGTCTCATTTTTGAAACAGCAGCACCAGCAGCTGCATTTAGGAAAGAAAATAGCTTCTTAAAATAACCACTGAGCTACTTGTAATATGTAGCTTCATCCCTAAAGTCAAATTTTAAACCTAAACAGAAGATTGTTAAACTAAGCTTACAGTTATAATGTTTTCAATCTATTTCAATTAGTTTATCTGTAGTTACTCTAGGAGGTACCTTATGTCTTATGCATATCTTTGCAAACTATTAATTTACTTACTACATTTTACCAAATATTTAACTAAGGCCCTGGTCACATGGCAAAGTTGCCGCGGGAGAGGCACGGATGGTGGGCAGATTATCTGGGTGCGATCACACCCTAACATCTGGGAAGTGGAGCGCACCCGTGGCTTACCACCGACAATGCGAGTTAAAAAACTAGTACCTTCAAGGTACTGGTAAACGTTTGCCACGGGCTGCCTCCAGACGCCAGTGGTGTGATTGCACCGAAGCACAGCATTCCCCTCCGGTTCCTTGTTTACCCACTGGTGCCAAGGGAAGGACCCGTGGTGTGCTGCCGGTGCGTCTGATCACGTAATCGTGCATCAAACTGCGCCGGGGCAATTAGCCACGCCTCCCCCCGCGATATCCGGCCCGTGTGACCGGGGCCTAAAAAAGTTCTTAAATCAAATGAAAATATACAGGCAGACCATTAATCCTGCTTGATTTATGCCCTACTTTTCTCCCTCCAACAGAGACTCAAAATGGCTCAGAACAGTCTCCCTTGTGGGGATAGGCAGTTTCTCCAGACTCAGAAATCAGCTTTACAAAACCGACCAATCTTGATGCCAATTCTCAATAATGTCTAACTATTTTAAATCTCAAAATAGGGTTTGCAGCTAACACTTGGAGTCATTTTCGTTCCTCCTCAAGCCAATTTGTAATTTCTTACCCAAGTCATATGTGATCGATTCATGGTACTGTAATGACATTCAGTGACTAAATTATCTCCCTGAAAAACAAAATTTAAGAAATACAGTTTTACAAATTTTAGTATTAGCACCATCATTTTGGAAATTAGGTTTTTCAAAGATGTAACACATACACTGAAACATCATATTTGAAATTTATACTGCTTAGTATTAAAAGACTTCATAATATACTTAATAAAATGTACCTCATAATTTATATTGCAGCAACACTCAGTATCTCCCTGTGGTAAATGTATTTTGAACAATTTATAGCCATAAAGATCCAGTATGCATAAAATAAATCTTCAAGTAACTATCACCGAAAGTGCTCCTTTTTCTGTGCTAATGATCAAATAGCAGCAGCAGCATCTTACTGTTGAGTTGTAGGATTTTAGCCCGTATTACACCTTGGTTCTCTTTCTTCCTAGAATCAATCACTGAAATAAAATTTTGTTCTTTCTTGTGAATCTTTTTGCTGGCTGTGGACATGACGATTTGAACAGAAAGTCCTCTCTCATTGGGTCTTGAGCAGAAATTAATTGGGCCAGGAGAGAGAGATACCTTTGATTCCCCAGATAAACCAAGGCTGTGAACACATGCGTCAGTAGATCCGACATAATCACAAATGCCCAGTGGAGCTAAAGGGCGCGATCAGACAGCAACATCTGGGAAGTATCTTGCAGTCGTTGGCAACCCATGCTGCTCTGCCGCAGAAGCGGAGTAAAAAGACACCAGAGAAAATCAGGTAGTAAATGGGTTGCGACGGGCCACGGACAGACTTTCCCCTGTCTGATTGCGCAAGCATGCCTGCATGCCGTTGGGATGGTCTGATCAGGCCATCCTGGCTCAGTGCCTCCCCTCCCCTCTTCGCAATATGCCCATCATCGCATATCCACTGGGGGCCCTTAGTGCAGAGGTATGATTCCTGGTTTATGAGCATGGGAAACGAACGGCAAAAAACTCCGACTCACCCACAGTTATGTCTGATCACACAGTGACAGGCGAAGCCCCCAGCTCTGAAGGGAGGTGTGATCTTGCAACTGCGGGTCGAATTACTCTGGGGGGAATAGCCTCACTTCCCCTCCACTTCAACTGGCACGTGTGTCCACAGCCCAAGAGCATCTGAGCATGAACTTATAAAACTGTTTGGATCTATCCACAATTAAGAAACGAAAAGGTAAAAAATTGTACCCTGCTAATCTTGCTATACAGACAACAGTGGTCTGCTAGAGGAGGAGGACTAGGCCATGCTATCCTCACGTCAACTACTACTAGTAAGGAGATTCCCTGCTAAGAACAAAACTTATTCTCTAATTCTGCATATGACACAGAAAAGTTCATGTCCCTAGAGAAGGAGTTTCTCCTTCACTCACAAGTCAATGATGCCTTTGACTCTATAACCTGCATCTAAAACTTATGTGGATAAACAGATATCTGTTTTATAATGCTTTATAAATATGTTTTGGGTAAATCAGGTCACTGCCATGCAAATCTTGGAAGGGGAACTTCCTAACGATATCTTGACAGGGACAGAAAAAAAGAAAAGCCTAAAAATAATCTTTAACATGTGAGAGGTCAATCCTTATGTAACCTTACTTGCTCAGCGGTCCCATTGAACATCAAAGGATTTACTCTCAAGTAAACATGGACTGCTTGACTGAAATCCTATGAACGCTGAGGCCCATTGAACTCAGTGGGACTTAAATCTGAATAAACATACCCAGGATCATGCTGTAAACATTCCAGGCCCTATCTCTGCTGTGCTCTTATTTTTGATTTGTGGGGAAAAGCATAGGATGAGAGGTCCCTCTCTGCTGAATGATTTTATGAATTCAGACCTGATCACCATCACTGAGTAAGACATTCCTATTCCAACACACCATGATCAGAAGAGAGTGGAATGCTTCAGTTAGCAGTGCTGAATAACATGAGTGGCTGACAGCTGAGTCAAATGATTCCGTAAAACCATAAACAATTAAGTTTTGTGTAGGCCCCTGCAAGTACTTTTTAAATGGGCATTTAAAAGGGCAACCTAAAAGGGTAGTGTTGTGTGTAGTGGCAGCTTCAGGGAAAAATGTAACTGAAGCTAAGGAGGGAAACAACTCCTGTTTGATTTTCAAGTGACTACAGCGTGGGCATTGGTCATGTGATTTAGTTTTAATAATACAGAGCATAATAGCTTTAACATATGCCAGTATCATCAGCATCTTCATCCCTGTCAGTACAGTACAAAGTTGTGTTACACTCTTGATGTCAATGAGTTTAGAAGCATGTAACTGTTTAAAACTGTGCTATATATATAGTACTTTTAAAAGTAAAGCCACCTGTATGTAAGGAAACAGGTTTTCAGGGCTTTTTTGTAGAAAAAGCACAGCAGGAACTCATTAGCAGAATAGGCCACACCCAACAGCAGAAACTCATTAGCATATTAGGCCACACCCCTGACAGCGCAGATCTGTCCTCACAGAGGAGGGAGAGATTGTACCTAAATAAACCTTGATTTTAAAGGTGCCACTGGACTGTTTTGGATTGCTAGCTATGGATTGATAGCTCTGAGAAAGAAAGAAAGAAAAAAGAGAGAAGGAAAAAGGGAGGGAAAGAAAGAAAGAAAGAAAGAGAAGGAAAGAAGAAGGAAAGAAAGAAGGAGAGAAGGAAATAAGGAGGGAAAGAAAGAAAGAGAGAAGGAAATAAGGAGGGAAAGAAAGAAAGAGAGAAGGAAATAAGGAGGGAAAGAAAGAAAGAGAGAAGGAAATAAGGAGGGAAAGAAAGAAAGAGAGAAGGAAATAAGGAGGGAAAGAAAGA
>NW_015170350.1:129552-130509 GCF_001447785.1 Gekko japonicus | reverse complement strand
GATCGGGTGGTCAGGGGCCTCGGGCTCCCTGCACTTAAAGGGGCTCCCTTTAAGTGCAGGGAGCCGGTGGGAAAGGGCCCCATGTGCCGATCTCTGCTCGGAGATCAGACGGGCAGGGAGCTGGCGGGAAAGGGCCCCGTGCAACCAATTTCCGCTCGGAGATCGGGCGTGCGAGGCCTTCTGGCTCCCTGCGCTTACAGGGAGCCCCTTTAAGTGCAGGGAGCCAGTGGGAAAGGGCCCTGTGTGCCGATCTCTGCTCAGAGCTTGGGTAGGCAGGGGCCTCCGGCTCCCTGAATTTAAAGGGACTCCCTTTAAGTGCAGGAAGCCGGCAGGAAAGAGGTGTGGCCAAATCAGAAGGCACTCGGAATGCTGTTCCGGTGCATTCCACCCCCAAAATAGCCCTGGAGGTTCTACTGAATCATTTCACAATGATGCATTTGCTTCAGGAGTCAAGTGGCAAGATAGAAAGCCACTGACCAATGATGCAAGGAAGCATTCAAATACTAAGTTTATGCAATTAGTATTTTACTTATGTCGACTAAACATCATGTTGGAAATCGGTGAACTAAAGTGGACAGGAATGGGTGAATTTAACTCAGAACACCATTATATCTAGTACTGTGGCCAAGAATCCCATAGAAAAAATGGTGTGGCCTTTATAGTCAACATGAGAGTGTGAAATGCAGTAATGGGCCCCTGCCACACGGGGGGGAAAACACCAGCAAAGTGCGGCTTTTTAAAGCCGCACCAAAAAAGACACGCGGTGGTGGGATCACATAGATCCCCTGAGCCGCCGCGCACTTCCTCCCTGGCACGATCAGACGCAGGGGGGAAGCCACTGAAAGGGGAGCGAGGCAGCCGAACTGTGCATGTGTGCGCATGCGCAGTTTGGCCGGGAGCCGGGATTGCTCCAGACAAAGCACGCGGCGGCGATCCCACGGCCACGCTTGATGCGGC
>NW_015170350.1:129066-129181 GCF_001447785.1 Gekko japonicus | reverse complement strand
ATAGGGGACTGGAATGCTAAAGTGGGAAGTCAAAAGGTAACCAGAATCACAGACAAGTTTGGCCTTGGAGAACAAAATGAAGCAGGGCAAAGGCTAACAGAGTTTTGTCAAGGGA
>NW_015170350.1:125683-128318 GCF_001447785.1 Gekko japonicus | reverse complement strand
ACAAACTATGGCAAGTCCTTAAAGAGATGGGCGTACCAGACCACCTCACATGTCTCCTGAGAAACCAGTATAAGGGTCACGACAGAACAGGATATGGAACAACTAATTAGTTTAGCATAGGAAAAGAAGTACATATTCTGAGTATAAGCTTTCGTGTGCATGCACACTTCGGGGAGTAGAGATCTGAAGAAGTGTGCATACCCACGAAAGCTCACACCCAGAATTAAACCTTCTCTGTCTTAAAAGTGCCACTGGACTCAGACTTGGTCCTGCTGCTTCATAACATTTTAAGGGTAGATTCAGGCGGGTAGCCGTGTTGGTCAGAAGCAACAGAACTAAGTTGGAGTCCAGACTCCAGTGGCACCTTTAAGACCATCAACGTTTAATGCACAAAGTTTTATGCATGCATGCGAAAGCTTATACCCAGAAGTAAACTTTGGTCAGGGTAAAAGAGGAGAGCGCAAAAGTGGGCTTGAAGCTCAACATCAAAAAAACTAAGATCATGGCATCCGGCCCCATCACTCCTTGGCAAATAGAAGGGGAAGCTGTGGAAGTAGTGACAGACTTCACGTTCCTGGGATCCCAGATCACTGCAGACTGTGACAGTAGTCATGAAATTAAAAGACGCCTGCTCCTTGGGAGGAAAGTGATGGCGAACCTAAACAGCATGATAAAAAGTAGAGACATCACCCTGCCAACAAAAGTCCGCATGGTCAAAGCAATGGTATTCCCAGTAGTCATGTATGGCTGCGAGAGTCGGACTATAAGGAAGGCCGAGCGCTGAAGAATAGATTCTTTTGAACTATGGTGCTGGAGAAGACTCTTGAGAGTCCCTTGGACTGCAAGAAGATCAAATCAGTCCATCCTAAAAGAAATCAACCCTGACTGTTCCCTGGAAGGCCAGATACTGAAGATGAAGTTCAAATACTTTGGCCACCAAATGAGAAGGGAGCACTCACTGGAGAAGACCCTGATGCTGGGAAAGATTGGAAGTCAAAGAAGAAGGGGACGGCAAAGGATAAGATGGTTAGACAGTGTTACCGATGCAACGAACATGAGATTAATCAAATTCCAGAGCACAACAGAAGACAGGAGGGCATGGCATGATGTGGTCCATGTGGTCACAAGGAGTTGGACTCAACTGTGCGACTGAACAACAACAACAACATTTTACTTATATGGGAACCCACACTACTTATCGGTATAAAAAATGGTAACATCCCAACAGAGAAGCTTATGTCATACAGAAAATCTGTTCTGAACTAGAAACACAGTATCCATATGAATATGAATTAATAAACATTGTCTTTGAGAAACACACAGTACTAAAGAACAAAGTACACATTACATGCATAAGGGTAAAATAGAGGCCAAATGGCAATGACCCTTTAATAGTAAAAGCCACCTTGGGAGGGGATGACCGAAACCAGAGAAGCAGCATGGAGGAGAGGATGCATAATCATCTTGCTGCCTACCATTTAAGCACTTCACATCTCTTCTTTAATGGATTTTATTATTTATTATTTATTTACAACATTTGTTTATTTACCATGTCTTTCTGAGCTCCTAAGGGCCACCGTGGCAAACAAATCAGAAACATACATAATAAAATCACATCTTAAAAACCATTAAAGCTAACAAAAACACATCTTTAAAACAATTAAAAGAGCTAAAATATACATACAAAAACACAAAAACAATAATTAAAACATGGGACAAGATGAAGGAATTCCTGAAGGAATCCCAAGTGAAAGAAAAAAAGTCTTTACCCACTAACAGAAAATGAAAACAGGTTAGGGGAGAGGTGAGCTTCCTTGGGGGGAGAATTCCAGATTTTTGGACCCATGACTGATAAGGCCCTGCCCTGGGCCACCTGCCTAATCTCAGAAGGTGGGGGTACCCAAAGCAGGGCCTGGGAAGATGACTGAGAATAGAACAGGGGGAGGGGAGTGTTATGTAGTGGGTAGCCGCATGGATGGACGACAGACAACGACGTAGTGCATAGCACGCTTTATTAGGCACCCAACAAGACATGCGGACAAACGGCTGGCAGGCCAACTATATACACACCTGGGGACGCCCCCTGGTCACCATTGGTGGGTTTGAATCCCCCCGCCATGGCTCCCATTGGTTCCCCTGTGGAGGGACTAGAATCCCCATTGTCTTCCAGGACTGAAGCTCAGGTATGTGCGCTGACCTCCGGTGGCGGTCAGTGGACACAACACCCCTCCCCCCATAGTCCGGAACCCCCTCTAGGTGACATAGTCTTTCAGGTACGCTGGGGGCTGTTGCACCCCAGACGATTCTGGGGCCCTGTGCTGGAGCCCCCTGGGTTCTGACCTCCGGTGCGGAATCTTGCGGTGGAGCTGGGGCTTCAACCGTCTCCTGTTCGGGTTCTGGGGACCCCACCTCCGCTGTCGGGGTCTGGCTGCCCCGCGGTGGGTCCTCTGGCGCGGGCGTGGTTACGTCTGGGGCCTTGCTGGGGTCCTCTTCTAACTCTGCCCGCTGCCTCGGTACTTCCGTCGTCTCGTGATCGGGGAGCAATCGCCGCCTGAGCTGGTCGATGTGCCGCCGGAGGATCTGGCCGCACTCTGTGGAAACCTCATACATGACGGTGCCCGTTGGCCTGATGATG
>NW_015170350.1:122019-122237 GCF_001447785.1 Gekko japonicus | reverse complement strand
CTCCGAGAGGAACTCCGTGGCGGTCTCTCTGCCCAGTTGGTTTCGGGTGTAGAAAGTGACCCTGCAGGTCAGCTCGGTGGGTTTGGGTGCGAAGTGGTCCTGCACCGCCTTGACGATCTGCTCGAACGTGCAATCGCCAAGGTCTGTGGGGGAGAGCAGCCTTCTGGCCAGGGACACCACGGCGGTGCCGCAGGAGGCCAGGAGGAATCCCCGCTTCT
>NW_015170350.1:87032-121961 GCF_001447785.1 Gekko japonicus | reverse complement strand
CAGCCCTAGCCCCGGAGCGGTCGCCATCGTGCGCGTCGGAGGGGTTGCGGGAGAAGCGGTCTCGCTGCTGGATGGATTGCTCATCAGATCGGCTGCTTCGCGTTCTCCTGGTCCCTCGCAACGGCCTGGCTCAGATGCGGCTGAATCCCACCTTCGTCGCCACTGTTATGTAGTGGGTAGCCACATGGATGGACGACAGACAACGACGTAGTGCATAGCACGCTTTATTAGGCACCCAACAAGACATGCGGACAAACGGCCGGCAGGCCAACTATATACACACCTGGGGACGCCCCCTGGTCACCATTGGTGGGTTTGAATCCCCCCGCCATGGCTCCCATTGGTTCCCCTGTGGAGGGACTAGAATCCTAGTCCCCATTGTCTTCCAGGACTGAAGCTCAGGTATGTGCGCTGACCTCCGGTGGCGGTCAGTGGACACAACAGGGAGATTCATGTATACTGCCCCACGCTTCTAGAAGAAGCTCCCTTATGAACCTACCCAATAGGGTTCCCAGATTGTTTACCGGGGGGGGAAGGACTTTTCGCACTCACACGCCACGATTACGTCACCCATGCCGGTGGCGGTCAGTGGACACAACAGGGAGATTCATGTATACTGCCCCACGCTTCTAGAAGAAGCTCCCTTATGAACCTACCCAATAGGGTTCCCAGATTGTTTACCGGGGGGAGAAGGACTTTTCGCACTCACACGCCACCATGACGTCACCCAGGAGTGATGTCATCACACTAGGCATGTCACCAGGGACACTCTAGCATTTGTCCTGAAAACTCTATGTTACCATAGAGTTTTCAGGATGAATGCTAGAGCGCCCCCTGGCGACGTGTCCGATGGGATGATGTCATCGCACCAGGCACATTGGCCCAATCCAGACATTTGGGGGGTGGGGTTCCCCCCTGCTGGCCAGATTCAGGCAGGCGGGTTGGTGGCCCTTTGAGCGGGCAAGCCCCCGCCCCCTGGGGGACCTGACAGCCCTACTACCCAACCACTGCGGTCATCTTCTGAGCCCCAATAACAAAATAACAGGCCCAAGGTCAACCAATAAATTTCATGGCAAGTAGGGATTTTAATCCCAGTCATTCTGAGCGAGTCATTTTTTTCCTTGAGAGCTGGGTCCCCGACTGCATCGGCTAAATATTTGTGGCTGAAAGGACTTAGGGACAGAGATGATTTCCCATCCCAAGACAATCTGTTTGAGGACAACTCTGCTGGGCAGGGTTGCTTGTCCAGTCTATGATCAGGTTGTATTTTAGTATAATATGCGGCAGAAATCAGCCTCTGCAGTCACTGTAAAATATTATCCTGGGTTTTTTTTAATATAGTTATAAAATACTGATAAAATAAATAATTCAGAAATACTAAAACAATTATCCCTGCCAAAAAGGACAGATGGACGACCATCTTTCGGATATGTTGTAGGGCTATCTTTCGGCTATGCGCCTGCAGAGTGCAGGGGGTTGGACTAGATGACTTGCAAGGTCCCTTCCAACTCTAACATTCTATGATTCTATAAGGATAAAGATAAAATGAGCAAATGAGTAAATAAAACAGAGAAGAAAGGAGGGGATGAAATAGTGTCTCGTTCTCAAGGTTTCTCTAATAAACTAATGAGCAGCAGCAGCTTTGCCAAAGGAGGTGTGGGGGAGTTCCTGTCACCCTCAGCTGAGCTCAGCATCTCATGCCTGTCAAGGTCAACCTCTTTCAGATAAAATTAGAAGTTGTAATTTAAAAGCTAAAAGAGCCACAGCCCAGTAAAATACAAAAAGAAAAAACAAGATAGAAGTAAGCAGCAGCAGCAGCAGCAGCAGCAGCAGTAGTAGTAGTAGTAGTAGTGGTAATAGTTTTTAAAAAGCTGTGACACCTGCAACACCTTCCAACTCACCTATTTAAAACCCTTAGTTCCACCCTCTCCTCCTAAAATGGAGAAGGGAGGGAGCTGTAAGCAAAATAAATATAAATACAAAAGCGCTGGAGCTAAAACTGAAGTAGAATAAGATAAAAAAGAAACAAAGTTACTCCCTCTCGGCAGAGCACAGCCCACAAGTCAAACCCCAGTCTTAAATCCTACTTTGAGGTCCCTTGCTTGAGTAAAAGTAGCTTTTGGTACTGTTGCAACAGCGACTCTCTTCTAGACCTGGCATGGCAAAGCTGTATACTTTGGGGCACTATACTTTTCAATAGTGCTCCCCACATTACATGCATGGTGTTATTGAATATGAAATGAACTAGACTAAGTGATTTTGATCCAAAATTAACGGTTTACCTTAGCTACATGCAACTTGGAAACAATTAACAATCAAACAACACACTTGGGGCTAGACATTCAGTAATCAACATAATTTAGGAGGTAGTGTTCATTTTTTCTTTCTTTCAAGTCCCCATAGATGTCTAGATGTGCAGATATCTAGGCTACGTTTAGAGTGGCAGTTTGGCTTGGCAGGCAAACGTTTGAGAAGTGTTTCAGTAGCGGATTAAAGGGGCGGGTTCACACAGCCACATGTTTCAGGCGTCCCCCAGCTGTACTCAAGCCATCTTGTGCCGCTTCCCTCCCGAGTTTAAAAGATACCATGTTAAAGTGGTAGCAAACCGTGTATACAGCGCATTGATTCCGGTCCCCTGAGTGTGAACGCAAGTGCTGCTAAGGCGGGAACAACCCGCAGTCATTAATGATAGGCACTGGCTGTGTCCGTGGGCGGGCGCCATTGGCACCTGCACGATCCTGCCCTATTTGATGCTGCACCCATGCGCCCATGTGCATGGGTGCATGCAACCCAGTGTGGAAACAGCTGCTAACAGGCCGCCAGGGCAGCCCAACAGTGTGAACGCTCCCCTGTGCTTCCTCCACGGTATCCTCTCGCTTCATTCGCTGCAGTGTGAACAGGAATACTGCAAACAAGCCGTTTCAGGTATGTTCCGGGTTTTCTTTGCCATGACTCCCTAGCACTTCAAATTGCCAGTCTGAACTCGGCCCTAGAGTATGCTTTGTGGGGTAACACAGGGAGCAAAAGAACAAATGCTAACAAAGGACTGGCATTTTTTTCCTCATATCAGTTAAAGGATAAAAAGCTGTCAATTAGGTGAAGTACTGGAATTGCTTAGATATTACGCAGTGCATAGTTAGGACCATGAACTGTTGTTGTATGCTTGATCATAGGAGCAGAAGTGGAAACCACAGCTATATTTTCAGCTCACAGAATTTCAAGGTAAAGGCTCTATCAAAAGTGCTAAATCTGAAAGTACCACCTGCATGTCACACAGAGACTCTGCTAATTGCTAGGCTAAAAAGACTAGCAGGTTCATCAGGGTGGCACAATCTTAATCACATTCATGCTATTTGGCACCTGTACTTCCTATTTAGTGATGGCTGCCAAAGAACTAGCAGCTGGATGCTGCCTTTCTCTGAACAATAGTTTTATCCATTCATTGTTTCTTTTGTTTGTGATGAGTTCGCTCTTTTAATTTCTTCCTGGATGCTCCCCATTCCCCCGCTTCTCATCCTCACATCTCCTATTTTGTCAGCTTTTTAAAATCTCACAACTGTGGACTGCTCTATGGCTTGGTGTATTTTAAAAATAAACACTAATGCTTAATATGTACAAAGAAAGTATATATCGTTAAGAGTAGCTGGGCACTGCAGTGTCACCCAAAACAAAAGGGGGTGGGGAAGGGTAGAAAGAACAAAAGAAAGAATGAAATAAAGATGTTGCATGGCAAAAACAGCACACAAGTTCATGAGACATAATGGTCAACAGAAATTAATTCTCTATATTTCAATTTTTTGGTAAAAAACAGACAGTAGAGAGCCTGGGCAAGACTTTTGTACATATTTGCTTGTAATATGCATATTTCTGACCAATTTCACTTTAAACCTCACTTCTAAACATGAGTGAAAATGTAAAGAATTTATATTCATACAGGCAAGATGAGTCTTTCTTCTTTTAGGTACTGAAACTCCTGGAAGTTGAAGTCAAAGTCATCATCATATGCCAGAAGCTGCTGCTCATGGCCATTGTGGAAATGGCGCACCCTTACAGCTCTACCAGCAAGGTGTGCATGTAGGAGAACAGCAAAGATGTGAATCCCACTTGGCTTCTCAGCATCCAGGGCCTAGGAAAGACCAATGAAAGCAATCAGCTTACTTCAAAGAGTCACTGGGTGCACATTTCATATCAGATGACATACATTCATACATGTGTACAGGGCTATTTTTGGGCAGGAACACACAGGAACGGAGTTCCAGCTGGCTTCAGAGCTGGTCACGCCCGCTACAGTCAAAACCTCTGCGTGCGTGGCTACAGAGGGAAGGCGTGGAGAGTGACCACCCCCCACGGTGACTCCGAGGCAGACGGGCCAGGGGGGCCCTAGAAGCAGCTGCGGGGTGCCCGGGCAAGCAAAGGGAAGGCATGGGGGTGTGGCCTAATATGCTAATGAGCTGTACTATCGGGGTGTGGCCTAATATGCTAATGCATTTCTGTTGTTGGGTGTGGCCTATTATGCTAATGAGTTACTGCTGGGCTTCTTCTACAAGAAAAGCCCTGTATGTGTAAGACTCTTTGCACACACAAGCATCATCATCAATATCTCTAATTTTCATCATGTTCCATCTGTGGATACTTAAATCCAGAGACTGGAGCCATGAACAGACATAATGGATCTTTCTACAACTTGAGAAAAGACCAACAAGATATTCAGGGTATAAACTTTCAAGAGTTAAAGCTTCCTTCAGCTACCACCCAATGACTCACCCAAGCCCAGCTACTGTTCAACAGCAGCCACCACACAAAAGGCAGTGTGGTGTAGTGGTTACAGTTTCAGACTAGGATCTAGGAGACTCAAGTTTGAATCACAGTCTCCCAGATCCTAGTCTGAAACTGTAACTCTGCGATATAAAAACATTGGGTGACCTGGGCGCAGTTACACATTCATAGTCTAACCTACCTCACAGGGTTGATGTGAGGATAAAATTGAGCTGCGAAGAATGATGTAAGCTGATTTGGGTCCCTCACCCGCCCTGAGGGTATGCTATGAATACAAATAATAAATAAGTGAAATAATAAATACAGCTGAAGATGGGGGCGGATAAAAGATGAGAAGAAAGCAGGGAGAGGTGAGAATATGAGGGCTGCCAGGGGAAGGGAAAGAGGAACTAGTGTGGGAAGTGGAATATCAGTGAAAATTATAAACTGCTGGGGAAGGGAAGGAGAGAAAGCTGAAGATGGGAGCAGATAAAGGTAGGTTGGCTCATGGGTGGGAAGGAGAGGAGGAAGCAGGACATGGGGGAGAGGCTATGGGGGCTGCCAGGGAAGTGAAAGAGGAAATGGCAGGTGAGGAGGAAATGACAATTCCCCCAGCTAAACCTTGTAGGTCCCATCCTTGTCTTCATAATATCTTGAGATAGTTACGTATGCATGGAATTAGATCCTACCTAAGTTTCCCACTTTGTGTAAGGTAATTTTCACACATTCTTCCCGCTAGCTGCAACCTGCCATGCTCACTGACATCATGCCCTAAGACATCAGTGGACTCCCCAGAACAGAGCAGAGTAAATGGGGAATCTGCAATAGGAAAGGAGAACTGGCAAAAATTGCTCCACTTCTGCAACTGAAACATATATAAAGACACAGAATTCACACACACACACACACACACACACAGAGGTATATTCAATGACTGACCAACATTTCGGATCTTTAACTTAATAAAATAATAATCTTAAAGCGAGCATCTCCAAAACTAAAACAGAAACCCTGGGGGGAAAGGGGAAAGCTACATTTACAGGAGAGGAGAGGTAGCAGAGGGGCAGGTATGCAGCATGTTTGACATTCAAGCTATTTTTCTAGCAAAAAGGAGTGGAAGTTCAACAATTTATGAAACTGCTAGGCAAAGCAAGCTATAAATCCCTTCACTAATCCCACTTCATCAACTAATACTCTTTCATCTTGCAGGCTGCCCCCAATTTCTCATGAGTGTTTGTTTGTTTTGTATATGCAATGTGCTTCACTGTCAACCTCATGGAAACCAATGACAATTTACTTTTAGGTTTAAATATTATTGTTTTGTGTATGAGTGCCATTTATTTTAGGTTACACTTCCTTCATGACAAAATAGTAAAGCACTGTCAATATTTAGGGAGTGTTGGGGAAATGAGGGATGCAGGACCCTTTGCATGCACCCTCATTCCCACTGTGTTCAGTTTCGGGGAGGGAGAGAAGCTACCAATTGTTCCTGACTACCAATTGAACTTTGCCCTGAGGGTGGGGGCAAAAGAATCTCCAGCTGATCTGAATCTACTCTGGACTATGTGGGTCCCATTCCAGAAATCCAGAAGGAGCAAAACAGAGATCCCAAGATGCAGTGCAGATAATTGAACCACTAACCAACTTATAGCCACCTTATGCTCTTCCAAGCTGTACCATTGTTTTAATTGTTATAATGTTTTATTGTTTTTTAATGTTTAATGTTTTAAACTCAAATTGTATTTATTTCAATGATGTTACCCGCCCTGAGCCCACCCGCAGGATGGGTGGGATATAAATGCAAATAATAAATAAATAAATAACCTTAAGAAGAATTTTATCTGAATTGTGTGTGTTTCTTGGACTATGAGAACTATTTTTTCTCAGATATCTGCAAACTTTCTATGACATTGCTCCAATTTAGAACATTTCTTCCATTTGTTTCTTTCATATAGAAACAATAGGCATGAAAAGAACAGAAAGACAGAAGAAGAAAACCATTTCTAAACATTCTCTCCCCCCCCCCCCCTTTTTTTTTCCCCGTAGGAATTCCTTTAATGCCTGTTTAAAAGTTTAGAAGTATTATTTATTTGGACTGACATGAAATTTGGTTTGTAAAATTCTCTATAATTTCAAGAACAAGAGTTATGGGGAAACATTATTTGACCTATAATATTATTAGCATCCATAATAATTGATAAACTTAGTCTTGTATCGTATGGAGGCATGGGTGGTTGGGCTGGACTTTGTATCAGGACTCACTCCAGCCCCCCTACCCATATATCAATGAAGCAGAGGACTGGAGCCTCAGAGGTGGGGAAACTGTTGCAGAATTAGGGCTGGGCTGAGTCTCAGTCCTCTGCTAAAACTTTGCAAAACCTCTGTGTATACCTACAATATTTTAATATCTATAGTAATTAGCCTATATAGTTGAAACTTTGGTTCTGTTTCTGCTCCCAGGAAGCTTCAGGCTGCTGCTATGAGCACTGTGGCGTTCACTGGACACGACTTTGACTCACATGGCTTTTGCTTACTGGGAATGTTTATATTTTACAGCAGTCAGATGTCACTATCAAATTTTAAGTAGATAAGAGTATCAGAAACTAGCTTCCCCAGAGATAGAAAGAAAGGGGCTGACTTTGTTGTATATGTCAGATATATGTCAAATGCTAGTCACAGACTTGATTGACAGTTACATTGGCTTCAATAGGTGAAAGAGAGTACTTAACGTCTGATTCTAGTCTTGTTCCTGGTTGTTCTGATCAATTACCCTGCCATTGGTTTTGGCAGAACAACCAAGAATATCCTTTATAGAATTACAAGTGCACTATTTATGTATTGTGTTGAAATAGTCTGTGTTGAATACTGAAATGCTACAAAAATATTTTCTGGCTTAAGAATGTGTAATGGAATTAATTGAGCTTTGATTTAGAACAACTGCCTCTCTCTCTTGATGCAATTGGGAAGCCAGCTTCTTTCCCTCCCAAAACTGAACACAGTGGGATTGAGGGTGCGTGCAAAGGGAGGGTGCATGCAAAGGGTGCATGCAAAGGCACCCCTCATTTCCCCAGCAGGGAGGAAACACACTCATGAAGTGAAGTCATTTAAAATTAAGGGTGAAAATTATCTCTTGCAGCCCGAACATTTATTTGCCTAGCTGCAAAAAAAGCTGGTAATAGAATGTTGCAGAGCTAGAAATCAAAATTATTAACTGAAACTCAGTTTAAAGGCATAATCTGTAATTATTAGCATGAGAGATGTTCTCATAAAGGACTGCCAATCAAGGCACACTCTCTTATACCCTCCAGTTTCAAGTATTTGTTGATCTATGTAAATCCTTAGACCTAAGCCTTCTGTAAAATTTTGAGTTCCTGACTAGATGATTTATTTTTTGTGGGATTCAGGTTGGCAAAAACATTAACAATTGGTATAATCAGGACTTTTTTTGTAAAAAAAAAAAAGCCCATCAGGAACTCATTAGCATAATAGGCCACACCAAACAGCAGAAACTCATTAGCATTTTAGGCCACACCCCTGACAACACAGCTCATTAGCATGTTATACCACACCCCCGTACCTTCCCTTGGCCTGCCCCCCCTTGAAGGGAAGGGAAGGCAGTTTAAACTGCCTTCCCTTGCCTCGCCCAGGCAAGCTGGCCCTTGGACAGTCCAGGGAAGGCACGTAGGTATTTAAATACCTCCCCAATTCTTCCAGGCCCTCCCCCCCCGGCTGGCCCACCTTGGAGTCACCGGGGGGTGGTCGGTCTCCAGGCCTTCCCTATGTAGCCACATACCACACCCCCGTACCTTCCCTTGGCCTGCCCCCCCTTGAAGGGAAGGGAAGGCAGTTTAAACTGCCTTCCCTTGCCTCGCGCAGGCAAGCTGGCCTTTGGACAGGCCAGGGAAGGCACAGAGGCATTTAAATATCTCCCCAATTCTTCCAGGCCCTCCCCCCCGGCTGGCCCACCTCGGAGTCGCCGGGGGGCGGTCGGTCTCCAGGCCTTCCCTCTGTAGCCACGCACACAGAGGTTTTGGCTGTAGTGGCCGTGGCCAACTCTGAAGCCAGCCAGAACTCCGTTCCTATGCGTTCCTGCCCAAAAATAGCCCTGGGTATAATCAAGGTAAGCCCAAACCTTAAATTCTACCTGTAGATTTGGACTATCAGTACAAAAGGGATGTCTCCACAGAGTTTTGGAGAAATTCCTGGAAGTGACATCACATCCTCCACCCTCTCCAGGCACTGCCTTTAAAATCTCCTGGCATTTGCCAATCTAGTGCTGGCAACCCTAATTCTGCATCACAAAGTTAAGCACATTTGGACATCTCAGTGCAGGATCATCTGTTTCCTCCAGAAAACACACCCCACAAAAGTAATGGGCTGTCTAATGTATAATATTGTACTTTGAATTAAGTTATAACCACTGTAGTCATATATAGGAATTGTATGGGAATGCACTGACAAGTGCAAGCAATCTGCTCAGCTCACTGTGTTAAAAAAATTTTTAAAGTCTATGTGTGCAAAATTTAAAGCAGAAATTCTTGAACCTTTCATTATAGACTCACTATCGTCTATGAAATTAGGACTCATATATCCAACAAAACATCCATTTCGAAGGTTTCCTCATATTGCTCTTGAAACTCAGTTCAAAAACACAAATGAATGTAATGATGAGAAAGCCTGACTAACTGTATTTTAAGATTGTATTGAATTTATTGTTGTGAGCCGCCCTGAGCCTGCTTGCAGAAAGGGCGGGATATAAATTGAAACAATAAATAAATAAATAAATAAATAAATATCCCCAGAGTACTGACTTTTAAAATTTAGAATCATTATTTTGCAGACCACTGACCTGGATTTGCAATTGATAGCATTAACAATATATATCATTTTGACTAGAATAAAACAAAGGATATGTGCCCTTTGCAGAAATCTGACTGCTGAAGCTCTTATTTATGACCCTTTTTTTGCTACAGAAGTTGAAATTGACCAAGACACATGCCATTTTTAAAATATGTACAGTGGCTGTTGTATCTGACAGTGGGACAAATCTGTCCCAAATGCACATATCCCATCTTCTTAACCAGGACACCGAGGGAAGCCAATGTCTGCATGGGAATAACTATACCAGCATTTGTCATTTTCCTTCAAAGAAAGCCATTGAAAGATGCTATTTTCAGTTTATGCAGAGAATCACAATTAATTATACTAGACGGTAGACATACTTCTTTCAGGCATTCCAGAGTGCAATGACCCTCTGACATGAATTCGGGCATGCCTGGTGGGATGTTGTGGAAGAGGCTGACCCAAAGACCTGCTTCAATAACTCCAGCATCGTATCTCCTCAAATCTGGAGTATAAAATAGCCTCAGTCCGGAGTTATCCATCTTCCCTAAGAACAAAAGAGCAATTGTCAGACACTGCTACAAATAAGCATAGAATATTCTATAGTTTCAAGTTGCTTTGGGACCCACTCATCAAGTTTTACACAAGAAAACAAGACAAGAGAGGGATTGTCCTTAAGATAGGTCAAACAGGTCACAGGAATCAGGAAAGTCGTAAAAAAGTGTAGTCACATGAGGGTGGTTAAGCAGCACAGGATGACCTTTGCACTGTTCTAAGTTATACAGAAAATCCTTATGTCTCTGTATGGGCCTTTCATGCCAGCAGTTGTTCCTTATAACAGATGCACAGTTGTTAGTTGTGGGGTATCACCTACATGAGTTATCACAAGGAAGCATATTGCTTGTTGCTAAGATATCTCAATTCAAGTTGCAATACTTGGTCTTCCCCTGGGTAAGTCATCTACTGCAATTTGGAGTGCTATGAGAAATGTGGTTTCACATCTGCCACAGACATCTATTTGATAGTGCCTATAACAGTTGCTGTGACAAGAAATGGGTTCATTTACAAAGATTTTATTTATACATTCCTTCTTTATAGGCTGTAGCACTCAGGCAGGGAAAAACGAAACAGCCCTTAAAAGAAATAAATACATGATAGCAAACACCTGCAACCCTAATCTTTTGTTCTACAGAAATGACCTCCAGTCATTAAGTTTTTGCTCTTTCCCCCTGGATTTTCTTCCCCTTTCTAATATAATTTATTCTGTTTGATCCTTTTAAACACTGTGCAAGATTTATTACTTATTCATTTAGAGATTTATAAGTGTTCCCTAGGCGGCTTCCAACATAAACATAAAACAATAACCAAGTAAAACAACGACAATTTAATAAAAACCAGCAGTGAAGAGAATAATCTACCTGCAAGGAGGATCTCATAAATGGTTACTGATGTGAAACATTTTTATAAAAACCTAATGGTAAAAGATATTATCTGTAATCCTTACTCCTCTAGTTTTGAAGACTACCTTTGGCAGATCTATCTGTCAAAATGTTACACTGACTCTAACCTAGTTTTTATGTGTTATTGAAATATACCTCTATGTTTATGTATATCTTTTGATGGCAACTGTATGGCACTGTTTTTTTGGGGGGGGGGAAATGTCCAGAGCTACACTATTTTGGCAATCTCTCTGGGATGCCATGTTCATCCCCCCCCCAATACAACTGTGGAGCTTCCTGCTGGTGGGACACTCTAGGGTTTGGTTACACAGACAACCTGTTTTTATCTTAGTTACAATGTAAAGGCAGGGGTTAAGGAGTGGGGTCTTCAGCTGACACCATATACACACAGAAGAGTTAGACAAGGCAGCAAACACTGCTTGGCATCTGGATGGGAAGCAAGGGCAGCATTTGCCTTTCATTCTGCAGGGCTGTCTGTACTCCCTTGGTGTGTGGGCAAATTATTTCCCTATGTCAGTCCACCTCAGCAGCAGCCCTGGTTATCACCTCTATTCTTCTCAGACAACTGCACCACCTGTATACCAAGGTGTGGCAATAGAACTTTGTCCACTGCCTAGCAGGTACAGTCCTGGGAAGCAAAACAATGTGCAAACAGGAGCAGCTGCCTTCTATAGAATCAAATCAAATCCTGCCATAAGCCAGTGAACCTACAATATGATTCATGTGAACACTTTGGAAAGACAGATTTATCAGCTCAGTTTGGTTGGTAAATGTTTCTGTCATTAAAATCTATGAGACAGTGCTTCATCAGCTCTCCTCCCAACTTACCTTCTTTAATTTCAAACCAGAGAGTTGCCAGAATAACAGACAGAATTGGAATGATTTCTGGATATTACCAATTACTGAAAAATCTTATTGATATAATAGAGGTAGGGTGTGTTTTTTTTAGTCTGGGTTTGATAAATTAAACTCAGACTGCACAGCCTTAATCAGATATAAACTGATATATCCCCAGTTCATATAACTTCCTTCATCACAACTTCAACATGGGCCAGTGCAAGTCCTAAGACAGTGATGGCGAACCTTTTAGAGACCGAGTGCCCAAACTGCGACTCAAAACCCACTTATTTATCGCAAAGTGCCAACACGGCAATTTAACCTGAATACTGAGGTTTTACTTTAGTTAATTTAAGATGATCCAAACAAAGTGAGGAAAGCAATTCCAAATGCTTTCATTTACTTAAAATTATTTGGCAGAGAATTTGACACTTTAATGATGGTCTGGGCCTGGCTGGGGCGATGGCACAAGTGCCCACAGAGAGGGCTCTGAGTGCCACTTCTGGCACCCGTGCCATAGGTTCACCACCACCGTCCTAAGATATTCACATGGAAGATCTAAAGCAGCAATGTTGACTTCCATCTGCTACTAATTCATTTCACCTTTGGAAAAACAAGCAAGAAAATATATACTAATACATACTATATTGCAATCTATATGCAAATATAATAGTGAAGATACAAAAATACATTATCAAATTTAACAGCTTAGAAGTTAAAATGCAGCAAAGAAAAGTACCTTCCAGATACGATGGATTGTCATAATGGACTTCCATAAGCACATACTGAGGATCTGTTGCTGTACCAATGGATAAACCAACATGAGGAGGATATGTGAAGCCCTGAAATTTGAAACATGCAAACATTGTTACTCAGGTTCTGTAACTGTAACATGTTGATCTCATTTGAAGCATATCTTTATTTCTGTCTTGGTATGCCAGCTGAAGAAAATGACAGATCCCCTAGAATAGACACAAGGCCATTCTATCCCCGCTTTGAAAAAGTAGGGGGGAGGCAGAGGGGTTTGGCTGCAACTGGTGGGAATGGAGAGCCACTCTACATTAATGCCAGGGGCCTGACAAAGGACTGGGGGGGCAGCCCAAGAATATATGGACCTGCATTGGGCTGGCCCTTCCTTCTTTGTCTACAGAAAATGAAGGAGGCACCCACCCTCCCTCCTTCTGTTTTCAGAGTAGGCACAAGCCGGTTGCCCAGTTGGGGGCCAGATAGGAATTTTTTGCCCCTCTGGCTCAATTGGAAGCTAGCTTGGTTTTCTTTTCACCTACCCTACCCTGAAGGAAATATAGTGGGTATGTTAGAGCATTGTGGGAGAATGTTGCTTCACTGGTATATGGTACAACACTGGTGAGCATCCTGAGGCATCAGTTTGGAGGATGGAGGGGTAACCCTCAGACCAGAAGGCTGGGGCTGCAGTGCCTTCAGGGACCTGGGACAGGATGCCCTTGAGGAGGGGCACTATACTTGACCCATAGACCTTGCAGCTAGGGGGTCTGAATGTGGCACACCTCCCTCAAACACTAAAGAAGGCTTGACAAGGAATAAATGGTGAAACCCGTAGGGACTTCGTAGAATAATAAATCAGTCATCTATCACTTGGCATTCCCCCCCCCCTTTTGTTCTTCTGCATCCCATCAATTCCTGCCCTGCAATTAGCTCTGGAATGGGTTTGACCTGTGTGCCCTGCAGATTCTTCTTGAACAATGAACATAAAGTTGGCCCTTTGATTATCCCATTTTATGGAGTCGGCTCTCCTCATTCTGCATTTGTGGACAAACCAGAAACCGTTACTAGACTGACAAATATCTGAGTCTGCAGAAGTCGTGTCCATTGTAGATATATAGCTTGGCAATTTTAATTTATTCTTTGAGATTTTAATGTTTTGGCCTCATTCTTATATCTCCCATCATTCCACCAAAAAGTAACTGGGCAGTGGCAATGGAAGCATAGCTATCTGACTCCATATAGCTAATTATCACCCCTTTCTGCTGCTGACTAAGGTGAATGAAGGAGCTGCGGTGGCTCAAGTGGTTAAGACGCTGAACTGCAGGCTGTGGAAGGTCAGTAGTTCAGCAGTTCAAGACCCGAGTGCGCCGCATGAAGGAGTGAGCTCCCGTCTCTGGCCCCAGCTCCTGCCAACCGAGCAGTTTGAAAGCAAGAAATTGCAAGTAGATAAATAGGTACCACTTCAGTGGGAAGGGAACAGCGTTCCGTGCGCCTTGGTGTTTAGTCATGCCGGTCACATGACCACGGAAACGTCTTCGGACAGCGCTGGCTCTTCGGCTTTGAAACGGAGATGAGCACCGCAACCCTAGAGTCGGATCCGACTGGCTTTCGAGCAAGGGAACCTTTACCTTTACCTTTAAGGTGAATGAAGGAAGAGAGCTGGCAATATAATACCAATGATAGGTCAAATGCAAAAGGAACCACCTCAGAGCTTATAAAAACGGTAAGAAACATCCAACACGATTATAATTTGATAAATGAATCATGATAATTATTTATTCTACCTCTCCTCCAATGGCCCAAGCAAAAATTACTGTTTCACATGTAAGGAAAGACTCCGGCATGTTCGGATGATAGCACTCATGACCGTAGTCCAGTATGCTGTCATTCAGAGCGCTGCTACATTGATAGAGTAAGATGTGATGCACCAGACTCTCGTGATCCTTCTGTATCAGCGGTTCAACCTGTTTAAAGGATAAAGGAAAGTATTGATTCAGTGCTGTTCTTAGATCACAGCAAAGGGTAACAGCATCCAAAAATACCGAGACATGTATTGATTGTTTTCAATAACAGGCTAAATAGCTTCATGCAAAAGCCAGGCAGAAATTGAATACTTCTACTAAACTGACCTAATTTATTAAGGACTGCACTGAACTGATCTCAGTGGTGCTACTGTAGCTTTCCAAAGCTTGGGTCCCTAGAACACACAGTGAGTGTGTGCGTTTCCAATTTTGCTGTTTTTGCAACCTTATTATGAACTGTGACTAGCACTGTATGTATGCTTTGATCTGACCATCTCGAGACATTTACTGAATAATGTTCATTAGGGATGGGTGAATTCCCCCAACTCTATTCTAGCTGAAATTCATTTTCTCTTTATTTCTGGGATTTCTCTCCAATGCTCTTTATCACATTTCACAAAATCTATCCAACTGGGATTATGTTCTCAGGGTTTGTACTCCTTACCCAACAGATGCTTCCTGCCAGACTGAAGGTGAACTTGTGACCTACATAACTGATGAGTAGAATCTCCTATATTTTGGTAGATGACTAAAGGGGCCCCTCCGTTCAGACTGGAGCTTCTCAGTTCAGACTGGGGCCACAACACTACTGAGTGGGCTTTAATTTTCCCTCTCAAACAGTTTCAGTATCAATCACATATCCCTTCATAGAAGAGGAATAGAGTTTCACACACTGATGGTTTGTTTCTGAGTAGAAACAGTAACCACGCAGGACTATATATTTTATTTATTTAGGCTATTTGTATACCTTGCCTCTCTCTTGAAACAGGTGGGTGACAACATAAATAAAATACAAAAATATTAATTTTAATTAAAACACATAGTTCAAAATAAGTACAGGGATTACAATAGTCCCAGTGGTCAGTGCCTGATATCAGATGGATGGCTGTACTTTCCACCAGCTGAAATTTCTGGATCATCTTTAAGGGCAGCCCCATGTAGAGCACACCATAGTAATCTACCCTCAAGATTACTATCACATTATGATGCTCTTTCCCATCTGCTGTGCTTCATACAAAAAGATGGCATGTTAGCTCAGAGCTAGTTATGTTATCAGAAAAGAGCAGGGTAGGAACATATGCTACAGTTGAAGTCCTGCGGCACTAAAACCAATGGAAGTTTTTGGTACAAAACGTTAACAACTATTTTAAAATGTGATCCAGAAATTTTGAATGTTGATAAGAACAGCGCCAGTTGAAAAGTTATGGGAATGCTCTGTCTTTCTGTCTCTGCTTGAAATAATGGGATATTTGTCCAAACATGTGCTATACCCACCTGCCTCTGCAGGACAACAACCCATGGTGTGTTTCTACTCACAACTTCAAAAAACCGACTCCCCCTCAAAGCAACGGGTCAGCACTAGTTAGCAATTCACATCCTTCCAATGTCAACTTCCTAAACACTAACATTAATTCAAATAAATATTCTTTTGTTCACTTGCTGTTAAAAAGAAAAAAATCTAAAAAGAATAGTTTCTGAATAACTCCCTTCTGCAGTGTATTTTGTATCAGGCTTTGCAAATTTCAAGGGGAAAGTTATGAATTCTTACAAATAAAAGTGACAATACAGTCACCTTCTCATATACAGTCACCAAATAGTTGCTGCCATCGTTAAATAACATTATTGCTATCAGACCAAATGTTTACTAGCACTTTATGATAATGGATTGTTTTAGAAGGTTTTATTTATATTATTTATATTTATTAGCTTTCAATTTGTATCCCACCTTACCGGTATGAACCCCCTTACTGGTATGAACTGGCTATTTATGACTATAATTTATGTGTTTTAACCTTTTATGTAAGCCACCCTGAGCCTGCTCTGGCAGGGAGGGCAGGATATAAATTTGATAGATAGATAAATAAATAAATATAACTGTACGCAGTGAGGAACCATTGTTTGTACATCTGTGGATTCAGAGAGATGGATAAGGAAAAGAGGATTGCACTTACCTGTAACTTGTTCATCAAGACTCTTCTGTGAGGTGCTGGCCAGCCACAGATATGAGATTCAATGACTTCTAGAGCTTTCTAAGGCTTATAGGGCAATCCCCACCCCCGGCCATTTGGTGAAGTTGTCATGTAGTATTGGGGGAGGCAGTGCCCCTTAGTTCTCCAAAGACACCAAAGGAGCCCACATTGTAGGAAAAAACTGTGGAGAGTCAAAGTGGGGCCAGGAGAGAGGGTATGTAAGCCTGCACAAAAGTCTCTCAATGAACAACAGTAACAGGTATGTGAAACCCTGTTTTCATTGTTAAATCCCTCTGTGCAGTCTCATATTGGGAAAATAGCAGGCTCAGTTACCAAGGACATGGGTGTGATGCTCTCAAATGATAAACTGCTTTCCCAGCCACAGAATCACCCCTGGAATTTATGTCCACAGAGTAGTGGCATACAAAAGTGGAAGCAGAGAACCATGTGGCAGCCTTGCAGATTTCATCAAGTGAGACTCGCTGAAGAGATGCTGCAGAAGAAGTTTGGGCTCCTGTGGAACAGGAACAGGTGGTAGTCAGCAATGAACAGGTGATACTGGCTAGAGCACCAAATGGCAATTATAATGTATCTGGAGAGTACTTTCCTCACCTAGGACCCACATAATATAAGAAAAGATGTAAACCCCTGCAAAAAAAACAAACTATTTGTTCAAATAAAACAATGATGCCTTCAGATACCCAAAATTAAGAGTGTGCATTCAGAATCATTGGATGAGGAACCAAGAAAGATGCCAGATGATGATGGTGAGAATATTTCTTGGATGTCTTTGGAGGAGAAAATAGAACTTCAAACTTTATTTTGCCCCGAGAGAATTTTGGTTTCATGAGCTCCCAGGTGGGAAAAGGCTGTTCGTAGAGGGCAGAAAGGTAACTCTGTGATCCTCAGGCAGGTGAGCAGCTATGATGGCCTGTCCACTTCTCTCCGTTTTTCTTCCCCTTTACTGACTGAGCCACCCTAGTAATGTGTTCTCTTTTTGCTGAAGAACTCTGGCTATCCCATCCTGTCACAGTATGATATTTCAGCTGTTAGCTCAGCCCAGGAATCTAAGGGAATCTAAGGGAAGGATCAGGAGCCTGCTTTAACTTAAACAACTTAAATGAACTTGAGGCATTTTGAAATTCCAAAATAACAAAATATTTTATTTAACATAGAGGGGAAAGGTCAGGTGAAATCAGGGGTTGAAATTTCTGAGGTAAAACCAGTACATGCACAGACTTTAGTTCTTATGTTTCAGGCTAATGAGAGTTTCTTAAGTTTTTCACAGTGACTTAAATCTTTATGATGAGAGGCTTTTGTTCCAGTGTTTTTTCCAAACACTTCAGTACACTTTCTTTGAGTATTCTCTCTCTTGGTTTTCAGAAGGCTGGTACACTCTTTGGTATACTCTTTCCAGTACCCAAACCCCTTCTCTTGAAACAACAGTACTCATCTTGAGTTTTTAACTGACTCTTAAAGTCTCAAAAGGCAGTTTCTAACTATCTCTGCATACTTCAGAGCTAACTGCCTGTTTGACTGGGTAGGGAAATTCTTCTCTCTCTAGAAGATCGATTCCCTTTCCTTGGCCTGAATGGGAGTCTTCATCTATTTCCCAAACTTCCTTGCCAACTATTCCCCAGTTCTCTTGTCTGTGTTAAGCTGCTCTCAGTCAGGGCTGAATTCCAGAACTGTCAGTACTTGACTCTTCTCAGCTAGGGCTGAAATCAGACTCAATTCAGTCAAGGCACAAATCAGACTGAATTTCTCCTCTGCATGCAGCTCTCTCAAGACTTTTTCTGCTCAGCTGATGCTAACCAATCAGATTGCTTGGAGCAGCCTGTCACTCAAGGCTCTGTGAAGAATTAACACTTCACAGTCCTTTACCTGTTTGTACAGCACTTCTAGGCTTTTTAAAAGTGCAGTCCGTCACAGCAGCCAAGGAAGCAGAAGTTCTTACTGCTTGTCCAGATGGAATCAAAACTGGCGTCTTTACATGGCAGTTCAGCGTCTCTTTGGCTTTTTTAACTGGCAGTTTAGAATGGCTCCTATGGGCCTTGGGAGCTGAAGAATGGGAAGCTAGCCAAGTGGTTGATTCTGTTGGTGCGACACTGTTATATTGCTTCCCTGGAAAACACATATGTGATACCATGCTTCTCTAGGAATCACTGGAGGCTATATGGGTTTTCCCTAGAAGTGACATAATGCCACTGCCACCCCATGTCCCCACCCTCCTGTCCCTTGCCAGCCACTGGCTGACATCCCTATAACATGTTGCTGGAGAGGCAACAGTATGTGAGCAGTTCCTTTCTTAATTTTTGTCAAACAGTAACTACTACAATCATACAAATAATATAACAATCAGCTTTTATAAGCATATACATAAGCAATCATCTATGATATTCTACCACTGCATCGTACAGATGCTTTTACAATAAATTACTGTGCTTCTAGGTCACTTTTGAATATGAGAAAATGCTGTAAGAATGGATCAGAACATTGGGAACTGACTTTATGCATTCACATACCATTTTATTAATGTAAATAGATTAGCCCTGTATCCATACACTGATGAAATCCATAAGAGTTGAGGTAATGCTAGGCTTGTTTATGTTTTAACCTTTAAACTTCTTGTTTGTGTGCCTTTTTAATAAGTGGACTCTCATACAGTTGTGGCTATGACAGTGGGTGTATCAACTTGCTTTTCATGGAGAAACCACCTAAAATCCCAGTATTTTCAACAGTACTTTACTATGTGGTCTGCACTAGCTGACAAGAAATTAAATTAGTGGATAGAGAAAGAAAGACCAGAAGTTTCTTTGAAGTTGTTACATCACTGTGGGTACTAAATTTCCAGGAATCATGGGGGGGGGGGGATATGGTAACCACAAATGAACAATTTGAGAGATCAAGTGACGGATATGCACTGTGCCTGGCCATGAAGGGGCCTAGCCCTGTCCCACCTGGTGAAGGATGGTTTCATCCTACCCAATCACACACCTTGGCCAGGTACCTTCATCTCAAGGCTTCCTGGGCAGGCTCTCCCTCCCTTGGGGGGCCTTTCCGGGGCCATACCCTCACCCTCATCTGCCCTGCCATTGACAGATATGCCCTGCATAAGCAGAAAATTTATTCTGGATCTAACCCATTGTATTTATTTATTTGTGTTATTTTCTCACCACAAATCTTGTGAGCTTCCTTGCCTCCCCCTTCCCACCACTGCCCCCAAAACCCTTTAAAATGTTCCTCCTCTGGCTTCTTTGTCCCACAGAAGCAGCCGTGTGGGGGGTCACTTTGGACTGCAGCAAGAGAGGGAAACCAGAAATAAATCAGTTCATCCATGGAAATGCCCTTGTGGATCCAAGTTACTGTTTCCAAAGTAAACATGCACACTAACCTTTTCAAGCTCCAATTTGGTTCATATTCATTGATATTTTTATATCATGGAATATTGGGATTATATATATCATGTTTAATATGTAAGAGCATACTTGCCTTTAAAATCATCACCAAATAATTCATTACTGTAAAATTACCTGTAATATAACATTTTGCATCTGGCCTTCATTAATTATCTTTTTCATTCCAGTTATAGAATATAGTATACCATTAACAAGTACACAGGAAATGTTATGCCATTAAAGCGTGGCACCCAGAATTATCATCTCAGGAAAAACTGATTTTCTGGTTGACCCTTCTAGATATCAGAAGCTTGGTGACTCAAATCCTTGAATCCACTTTCAATCCACTTTCAGTGCACTTTCAAACTGGATTTTGCCAGTTCACACTGTAAAAATCCAGTTGGAAAGCGCATTGAAAGTGGATTATGGAGTGTGTGTGACCGTAGCCTTAAAATAGTATTATTGGACAACAGGCAGAATATGAAAAGATGTCATCTTCCTATTAGCTTTCCTATGAGGTATGTAAAAATTACGTGTGTCATCTTTAAATAATTGTCATGGTTACTTTCTATGTACCTTCTTCATCTGGGAGATATCAAATCTTATGTCAGTTGTAAAACATCAGCTGAGGAATGCTGACACTTAAGGCCTTAATAACACAAGAACCTGCATGAATGCAGAATGATATCTCTCCTTAGAATCTAGGGACCAACTATTAGAACTACTAAAAGAAAACTGCTACAGTTACGGAGATCCACAAGCAGTATCAGGCATTCATGTATGCAGCCAATGGGGATTCACATGCGTATCAGGTTGTGTATCTGCTCCATGAGGCTCATCTAGCTTCCGTTAAATTGACTAGATGGGACTTGATGGGGATAAAGATACAAGTTTGCAAAAAGGATGTAAATTTGGAGGATCCCAAATACTGGCTTTTTGTTTCTACGCGGTAATGCAGTTATTTATTTTTAAATAAACTATTTAAAACTAATAGAAAGCATAAACATCTAGTAGAAGCTTATGCCATCCACATTCTCAGAGCAAAATATTGTACCTGCCACAACTATTCTGTTTACCCAGCTTCAAAGAGACTGTGAACATGAGCCAACATGTAGAAGACTTTCCCAAAGGCACATGTACCCAACATTTTACCCGAAATGATTCATTATAGATTATAATAAAACTGCTTACAGAAGGGAAAGAGAAACCACTTTTTGTGGCTGGCCAGTTCATGAAAATTACAATCCTTTACATAAATGTAAAATGAGTAAAAAGAAAATAAGCCAGTTGTCTGCATGACATGCCTTTTTCAGGAAAGATTCGTTTTGATTTGTTTATTCAGTGTTAGATTGCAAAACCTTTTTTAAAGACAGGGTTGTGTTTTTCTTATTGTAATGTTTTTAAAAGGTAATTATAACAAGCTGCTTATATGAAAAAGTCATAGTTTCTTGAAGTATTTGTGAGCCTACTGATCCTATTGTAAGCCTGCCATAAAAGTCAACAATTCTTCCAGGTATTCTATATTAGACACGACAAGCCCTTCAGGAAAGAAAGGCTCTAACCTGGGGCCACTGCAGAATTGCACTAGCCTCCATAGTTGCAGCAAGACCTAATGGGATTGTTTTACACCATATCCTCTATCAGATCCTTGCCAGTGCAATGCCAGAAGTATTTCAATAGACTTTTATGTGGCACAGGCAGAGGAACAATACCAATGCAACAGCACCAATGGCTACAGGTTTATCAATACTAATGAGAACAATGCTTATAATGTTTGGTGTCACAATGTTTGGATGGCCACTGTGTGAAACAGAATGCTAGACTAGATGGACCATTGGTCTGATCCAGCAGGGCTCTTCTTATGATCTTATGCTGACAAACTGCAGTGCTTGGAGTTATTAATTACAACATTATTTTGTGAATGCTATAGTAAAAGGGACTGCTTCATTCTGCACACAGCTCATACATTCCTTCAAATACAATAAATGTGTCAGCATGGTTTATCCTTTATAATTTCCCTTCTTCTATTGCCCTACTCCACTTGAAACCACTTCTGTCCAAGCCAAATGTTATCTTTTTCCCCTCTTACCTAGCAAATTATGCTTTATGATAATTTATAACTCCCCCCCCCCGGTCCTAAGAAGCAAACAACTATGGAAGCAAGAGGAACTCTAAACTATTGTATATATTCCATGCTATCAAATTCCAGTACGGTATGTTGGACAGGATTAATATATTGAAATAAAGCAGCTTAAAGGTCAGATGCAATGGGTACTAGATTTAGAAAGGATTACAAGCACAGTGAATAACATTCCAGGAACTGCCTGTTAAGTAAAGATGGCCCCAGCTACATGGAGAAGTCAGACCTCCTCCTAGTGTGACATCTCAGCTTAAAGTTAAAGTGCTTTACTTATAACCATTTCCCATTCCTCTTTGTTTGCTTTGCTTCTTTTGAAGTTACAGCTGTAGGCTGGATTTTTTCACAGCTATTTGTTCAAAATTATCCAAGCTAAAAAATTACAGCCAGCTTAAATCTTATCTCTTCCCAATAAACCTGGTTAACAAATGTTGTTAGCTGAGACTAACTTTAAAAGAGCAAATAATAATAAACATGAAGAAATGCACAGTACAATCCTAAACAGAGTTAAGCCTTTCTAAATCTATTGAAGTTAATGGGCTTAAAAAGTATAGGATTTTGTTTAGGATTGCACTGGCAGTCACACATAAGAAGATTTTTTTGCTGTCATCCCCAAACTGCAGCTCCCACCTCCTTGCATATCACACAGCAAGAAGTTTTTAAAGTTTTGTCCTAGTTTTAAAAGCTCTGGTGCATGCTTGCAAGACTGTATATGCTTGCAAGACTGTGTGTACATACAGGGGTATCTGGATTGGGGCATTTATTTGTTTTTGTTTTTTAGATATATGCACTGGCTTGGACTATGTTCCACAGGCACTTTGCTTTGGCTATAGCACAGCCAACTTCCTCTGCTGTTGGTACTTCTGTTTGCATAAAATCAGTGGTTTTGTACTAATGACAGAGGAAGTACTAAGGATGGAGTGAAGCTTGTGCGGAACTCAGTCATAAAATCTAAGCCTCTTTTTCTTTATTTCAGATTGTTCATACAAGCACACTTGGCACAGTACCATGGTATGGCATGGTATCTTTATTGCACATTTCCACCAGAAAATACTAATTTTCATATTTGATAACATGAGACATCATGGGACCAGGCACAAAGAATCAGTTTTTCCACCACCACCACTCATTCTGACAATGGCTGGAGAGAAGCTCTAAACTGAGCATTCTCATAATGTACGAAAAGGAACAAAGGCACATGGAACTCTAAACTTTGGATGAGTCAGATGTTTACTCAAAAGCAAGTGAGGAAACACGGAGGAGATTGGCTCTGTCCCTCATACCAAGTTGGCTGGGTGTCTCCAGCCATTTCCTCTGCAACAGATAGGGAAAGATGCTAGGAAAAGCATGCTATAAGAGCTTGCCACACATGTCTAACTTACCTTAGCATGAACATGCAGTATATGAAGTTGTTATCCTAATAACATGTGGTGTGAGTTATGGGAAATGAAAACTGATTTTACTGTTTGAAAACTGTATTTTGAAAAATCAGAATCTATTGCCAATAAACAGAGTAGCTTTTGAAAATACTTTAAAAACTAGTTGCTGCTGGCTATGTTTAGTTTTGTTACACACTTGCCAGCTTTCAAGAGTATAAATCTAGCCAGATAGATAACCTTTTACATGTTAGGCACAGCCAAACTTGCAGCAAAGAGAGAATCTGCCAGATCAAAGGGCCCTATGACATGGAAGCCTCATGATCCACAGCCAAAGATTCTATAGTCGGTCTGATTTTATAGGACTGCTTTGTGAAGTAAGAAAATACTTAGCCTACAAACCTTTTGTTTTCTTTTTTGTCTTCATCAAAAAATGATGCAACTTGCATGAAGCAAAACATAAAGTAAGGCCACAGAATAATAAATAGTTACAGTCTATACTTCAAGATAAGCAACAGTGCTCCCATTAAGCATCAAATGCTGTAGCTGCCTCTTTGGCTTTTGATCAATCACGCTCTCAAATCAGAGCCTCTTTGTGTCTTTCACACTGTGGGCTTTGGCATTAATGCATTCCTGTGTCAAAAAGTCTTGTTACCCATGGCAACAAGATTTTTGAGGAGCTCTTTATTTTAATGAGAGGCTACTCTGGATCTGAAAATACATTTAAATAGCATTCACTAGCCTGTTCCAGTGCATATATTTTGGCTTTTTTTTTCTTGATGCCAACCACAGGGACAATATTTTTCACAACAGAATCTGAATAATACTAATCTGGAAGATGTCACAGGTGGTGATTTTAAAAACACTTGTTTTATTGAAACATTGTCTTGGGAAAAACACATCCCAAATATGACACATTGCTGACAGCCAGTGTGCCATAGTGGCTGGACTAGGATTCAAGAGATCCAGGTTCAAATCCCCACTCTTCCATAGATGCTTGCTGGGTGACCTTGGGCCACTCATACACTCTCAGCCTAGACCAGGGGTCATTTCATAGAAAAAGAGCTAGGGGAACTCATTAGCATAACTCATTAGCATATGCCACACACCCTGACATCAGGGGCCCAGCGGTGGACCTGCAAGGCCAGTGGGAGTGCGAGGAAGCCCCGCCAAGGCCCTCCCTGGCCCCAGGCAGGCAGGGGTAGGGAGAGGCGGGGAGGAAGCAACTTACCCTCCCTCTTCTCCTGCTTCCTCCTGGCTGAATGAGGGCTGGAAGCGGGGCGACCAGAAGCAGGGGGCGGGGCTTCATCATGTGCCCCGCCCCCTGCACCTCACCCGGGGGAACTGTGTTCCCCCGCGTTCCCCCCCCCGAAATGACCTCTGGCCTAGACTGTCTCACAGGGCTTTTGTGAGGGTAGAACAGAGGACAGGACAATGATGTATGCCAATTGGAGAGAAAGACCAAGTAGAAATGAAGTAAGTAATTAAATAATGAGATGCACAGTCTTCTGCGTTTATGACCACTTTTCCTGTTCATGTCAAAAGATCTGTATCAATTTTGATTAAATCAGGGGTGTCAAACATGCGGCCCGGGGGACGGATCAGGCCCTCAGAGGGCTGCAATCAGGCCCGCAAGGCCCTGGCTGTTTCCTGCTTCTTTTTCCAGTTCTGCTGCTGCTTTTATATCACAGCTTACTTTATCAGACTCTCTCAGTTGCACAGGAGAGATAGATAGGCAAGCCTCTCCTGTGTGATTGAGAGAGTCTGGTAAAGCACTGACTGAGGCTCCTTCCCCTCCTCCTCCCAAGGGGTGGGAGGGAACCAGCCAGAGCTCACTTCCTGGCCAGGCTTCCTCAATCATATACAGGACACAAAGGGAAGCCTTTCTCTCCTTCCACTGGCTGAGGCGCCTCCCTAACGGGAGGCAGGGAGGGAGGGAACAAGGGAAAGCTTGCTTTGCTGGGCTGCCTCAATTGCATGGCAGAAATACCAGCCACCTTTAATACCAACAAAGTTTTGTTCAAGGTATGAGCTTTTGTGTGCCTTGCTACAGTATGTGTGTATTCTGTTGGGCTTCTTATGCTGTGTGTGTGTTCTGTTGGACTCCTTATACCAAGGCTCTCCTGGGTGCAACTGGGTTCCCTCCCCCCTTTCACTATGTTCATGCCCTCATGATCCAGTCTTTCTCAGTAAGAAAGCAATGTGAACTATTTTAGAGTAGGAATAACAACAAGCCAGTGAGGTGGATTAGGCTGAGTGTGTGTGTCCAGACCAAGTTCACCCAGCACATTCCTTTGTAAGAATTTGTAGTTATTTCTCTGGGGAAGACTATCGTTTTGTAGACAAACACATGGCCCTCAGTCTGTGTCAGGATGCCGTCTCATGTTCTTGACCAGCACATGAAGCAACTTATGTACAAAAGCTTGCAATGCCCAGCCATTTCATGTTTTCCCCTGGGTCCTAGGTTCAGAACACTGAGCATGAGATTTCTATAATGAATGTCAATAAATCAAAAGTAAGTTTACAGTTTACAGATACACACCTGAACAGCATACTCAGGATTGCTACAGCACAGACATTTTGATGCAGTAAATCAGAGCAAGAGGTGTCAGTTATCAGAGTCTGTTAAATAGACAAAATATTGCAAGAGTGCTAGTGTTTTAAGCATGTTTTATTTAAAGTTTTAAATTCTTTAGTTGTGTTTGTCCTTTATAAAGTTTATATCTCCACTACCTGGCTTTACATTTTATGACACATATGGCCCAGCCCAACAAGGTCTCATTTATGTCAGATCCAGCCCTCATAACAAATGAGTTTGACACCCCTGGATTAAATTATTGCTCACATTCCTCATTTAACATTCCTAAACAAAGACCACCAGTATGGGCTCACTTGCAACTCAATAGTATGCATGTTTACGTGGAAGCAAGTTCTATTGATTTCAATGAGATTTAATTCCAAGTAGGCATGGTTAGGACTGCAGAAATTTTAGGAAACTTTAACCACATTTACATGATCAATACTCTAACACAACTATGCCAGCTATGGGATTCCAAACGCTGCATATAAATGACTTGTCACTTTCTTGAGTTAGCTACTGTGTTTCTTCTTCTCTTGCTATGGACCTGCTTACTGTCCTTGGGCTTTGTCTCAGCCTCCATGCAATAATTACCTGCTGCCAATATTGTTATCATTAGGGAATTTTAATACATGGACACAGAAAATAAAAACAAAGTGGGAGGAAACTTAATGTGATTTTGAACTGGAGTTATTTTCAGAATCAGTGTTTTTACTCTTGTATTTGGTGGACAGAGAAACTGTGGGTCATTTTTGCTTTTTGACACAATATGCCACTGAGCTAAATATCTAATCCATTCTTTGAAGGAAAATCATGCACGTGAGGGATTTCCATTTGATCCAGCAAAAAGTACATGAAATCTCTATGCACATCCATATTAGAGATGCCATATCAATGCAAACACATTTATGAAAAATCTCACAAAAACATTAAGGCAAGGTGAGAAAGAAGAGGTATTTAGGAATTTAGGACAGGTATTTAGAATGTTAGTGAGACTAAGGGATGACTTTGCAATAAAATGTGGATATTATTCTTAACAACAATTTTTCAGTGTTCCTTATTACACAAGCCCATCGATTTTTTTTAAAAAAAAACATCACAAACAATGCCCCTTTCTTTAATCACAAGGTTTAACATTTCTATGCATGGTGCAGTTGTTGCTTTCCACTTTAGAATTATTCATTTAGCGAAACTACCAAGGCTTGTGGGATCTGAAGTTTTTGCTCTTTTGCTTCTCAGCATATTGTTGATCTGGTCCATGGGGTCGCGAAGAGTCGGACTCGACTGTGCGACTGAACAACAACATATTGTTGTCATGCTCAATCCACCATCCTATCTTACATGCCCAAGAGAGGCTCCAGTACAAGCAGCAGGGAGCCCTTTATATAAGCTCCAAGTGGAATAGCCCTAAAACCTTTCCTTTCAAGTCTCCAGCTAATTTTCTAAACTTCATTACCCCCTGCTTGGGCTTTGAAACAAATCTCCAACCTTTCAGTCAGCCATCAGAAACAGACACTCCAAAGCAAGAACCATGACAGAGGAGGGAAGCAGAACAGATAAATGCAACATTTGTTTATTTAGTTAGTATACTGTATCCTGTTCTTCCTCCAAGGAGCTCAGAGAAACACACACTGGTCTCCCTCCCTCCATGCCTCTGTCATTTCACCATCAAAGTGGAATCCCCTCCTCAATACTGATTTTTAAAATCCCAGCTATTTTATGCTTTATGTGTTCATTGCTTGATGCACTCAATTAGAAATCCAGGAGAACGGGATCATTCTAATAACTCAGAATCATTTAATGATTTAATGAGGGTTTAGGGAAGAACTTGGGAGTCTTAATTTTTAGTAGATGTGATCTACTGTTTTAAAAAGTAGCATATATAAGGTACAGGTTGATTTCTCATATTTTAGAACATTCAAGACATTAATACTATATATAGACAAAAACTGTATGCATGGAAATGTCCTTCTGACATCTGTGAGATGAAAAAGTGAATACCTATCCACAAGTTGTGCCTGCAGACTTAAGGAAGCATTACTGGCTGCCATAGGAAAAGTGAATACACTTAGGGCTGCTGGGTCCCCTCATCACTCCAAGGGGGGGGATTTGGGGGTGCATTCCACTGGTGGGTGGGGACGTTGTGCGAGGTCCCTGATGCAATGACATCACCAGGAAGTGACATCATCACATTGGGGATGTCATGTGGGGACACTGCTGGGGCCTGCTGGTGGCCAGCACCACCACCATATTTGCACCCCCCATACAGTGGCTGTGCTTTGGCCCATGGAGGGGGCACTCTTTGGCAGTTCTTCCACACATCAGTGGTCTAATCCCGGGGCCCAGGTTCACAGCATTGGCAGCAGGAACGATCTGGGGTTTGCCCCCCTTCAGGCAGGGTGGAGGCATCTGCCCAGTTCTGCACCACTGGCTCTCCAGTCCACCCATGCTGGTTTTCCTCTGGACCCCCCCCCCCAAGCCCATGGGGTCTTGCAGTGAGAACACACCAACTTGGAGCTTACCAGCTGCTATCCTTTATTAATGTTGGTATCTCCATGTCTCATTCAAGGGACTACAGTACCTAGCATTACATTTTATGGCACAAATGGCCCAGCCTGACAATGTACCATTTACGTTAAAGATTCAGCCCTTGTAATAAATGAGTTCAACACCTCTAAGCAACAAAATGATTTGCAATGTGCAATGCCCTCAATCGAGCTGAGATTTTGCCACAGGGTATGAGGCAGTCTTATGTGTCAATCATACACAATTCACACTACAAAAAGCCCTGCAAAATTCTATGTGAAGCCAAACAATGTTTGCCAATGTTTATATTTCCCCAAGAACTATTCCACAAAAATTCCAGCAGATGATATTATATTGAAAGAGGTTAAAAGTACACTTCTAAATGAGTTCATAATCAAATAGTTTGAGGTCTGCTGTCTTGTGCAGTCTATTTAAAGGGACTGCCAAACAGCACAAAAAAACAGCCATGCAGTAGAGAGATGCTCTCCACCATGCAGCTATTTCAGGCTCTCTTCTGCAGTTCCTTCAAACTTTAAAAGGACTGCATAAGACAGCCCCAAAACAGCGGCCAGCAGAAAGGTGATTTTCCTGGGAAGGAACTCCACCTTTCTGCTGTCTGCAGAGAAATGCAGCTAGCCGAAAGGTAGGGATGGATGAAGTGATCTTGGGACAGCACTTCACCCCATCCATTTAAACCTTCCTTTCTGTTCCCCATGGCTTTTCATGGGAAACCTGCTTCCTGCTCCTTGTGAAAAGCCACCGGCAGATAATAGCAGGGTTTAAATGGCTGGGAACCATTTAAACCTTGTTTTCTGCTCCCCAAGGCTTCCCTGACCGATTTCCCACAAGCAGCTGCACCACCCACACTCTTCCCTTTCATCCGATTGTATTCATCAATTTCCCATTGCTTGCTGCCCGGCCGCATTTTGACTCGCAGCATCCCCTGATTTCCCCCGTATTTTCTAGATCCTTGTTTTTTGAGATTGAGAAGATTTGGGGGAAATCATGGGATGCTGTGGGTCAAATGTGGACATGCAGCAAGTAGTGGGAAATTTACAAATACAATTGGAGGAAGGGAAGAATGAGGGCGGTGCAGCTGCTTGTGGAAATCGGTCCCTGTTTTCTGCTCCTGGTGGAAAGCTGCAGAGAGCAGAAAGCAGTGGTGGTTTAAATGGCTCTGAGCCATTTAAATCCTGCTTTCTGCTCCCAGTGGAAAGCCACAAGGAATCAAAAGCAGGGTTTAAATGGCTCAGAGCCATTTAAACCGAACACTGAGCTGCAGGGACTTCCCAGCCACTCAGCTGTTTCTCATGAAGAGGATAAAGCAGGAGTAAACCCCTGCTTTCTGCTCTTCATGAATCATCATGAGCCACTATGAATTGCACCAAAATTTGTGGTAGTTCATCCTGGTTATTCAGTTCATGAACTTTGGTTCACAAACCCCAAACAGGCCAAAATTTATTCATGCCGATCCCTACCGTTTAAAAAAACACTGTCTTCCATACACACAGCTTACCGGAAGTCAGAGGTGACTGAGGGGTGACATGATAGGGGTTTAAAAAATTATGCATGGGATAGAGAAGGCTGAGAAAGAAGTACTTTTCTCCCTTTCTCACAATACAAGAACTCATGAGCACTCAATAAAATTAATGAGCTGTAAGTTTAGAACAGATAAAAGGAAGTACTTCTTCCCCAAAAGAGAAATTAACATGTGGAATTCACTGCCACAGGAAGTGGTGGTGGCTACAAAAACAGACAGCTTCAAGAGGTCTTAAACATATGGAGCAGAGGTCCATCAGTGGCTATTACCCACAAGGTATAGATGGAACACTATGTCTGGGGCAGTGATGCTCTGTATTCTTGGTGCTTGGGAGGGGCAACAGTGGGAGGGTTTCTTGAGTTCTGGTCCCACTGGTGGACCTCCTGACGTCACCTGGGTTTTGGCCATTGTGTGACACAGAGTGTTGGACTGGATGGGCCACTGGCCCGATCCTACATGGCTTCTCTTATGTTCTTTTGTTGATGCACTAAAGGTCCTTGTGCTGTAATGGCAGCTGCTGCTGACAGCAATTTTTAAAAATCTGCTCAGCCAATCAAATTTCCAATGGCCAGTCTGAAGCCCTGTTGGGCAAACACCCCCCCTGGCCCTGTCCACTTTCTAAAAACACTTGGTGGGCCCCAGAAAGGGTGTTGGTGGGTGCCATGGTGGGGAGTCCTGATTAAAGTGTACAATTTCAAAGGATCCTAGTCCCATTTGTTGGTATTGTCAGCTTATATGCTTGAAAAGAGAAAAATGCTTCTTGTACACCAGATATACAATTCTTCTGTCTTTATATGCATGTAAAATGGAATACAATTCACTATAGTCAGAGCTCCATGCAAGTAGTGTGCAACTGCTGAAAACTGTAGAATTATAAGTAGCCATACTTGCATAATGTAGTTCAAATTGAGTACCACATATCTATATTATATTTGCTTCAGCATGTTTATCTATAATACCAGGCATAATGGCATCTTTTGTGATAGTAAGCTGTCATAGCTGATGCACACTATCATGAGCATTTATATGCCAACTCAGCAAGACATAGAACGGAACCATTAATTACAGCTTTCCAGTTCAGTTTTTGATTACTGCCGATTATCCTACTTGCTTCCTCAGTAACGTTCAGAACCACTGAGAACTTGTCCAGATGGCTCATTTGTGGGGAAAAGGATTTCCCCACAAATGAAATGTCAGCATTTCAGATCATGACAGTCCAAACTGAATGATTTTTCTTTGTTTAATTAATTAATTCATTAAATTTTTATCCGGCCCTCCCCGCCACAGGCAGGCTCAGGGCGGCTTACAGTAAGGGTTAAAAACACATTAAAACACAAACATTACAAGCATAGCTCAATAATAGAATAAAATGAAAATAACGTGCTGGTGACAATAACAACCCAGTGGCCATGATAGATGTTCCCAAAAAATGGCCCCCATTGGCATCCGGCATAGTTAGTTCGTATTCTCCAGTTCAGTGAATGTTAGTTGATGTTACTAATATAACTGATGTTATTAGTGGCGGCTCCTAGTCGAAGGCCTGGTGGAAGAGCTCTGTTTTACAGGCCCCAAGGAACTGTAAAAAGTCCCGAAGGGCCTTGATGTCCTCCGGGAGCTTATTCCACCAGTGTGGAGCCACCACTGAGAAGGCCCTGGCCCTGGTAGAGGCCAGTCTGGCATCTTTCGATCCAGGGAGGGCCAAACAATGTTGTGACCCTGATCTCAGTGCTCTCTGGGGACATGTGGGGAAAGGCGGTCCTTCAGGTAGGCAGGCCCCAGGCCATATGGGCTTTAAAGGTCAAAAACAGCACCTTGAAGCGAATGGGGTTGCGAAGAGTCAGACTCAGCAGTGCGACTGAACAACAACAAAATCCCTCCTTTAATTGCAGTTCCCAGAAGCCAGATGGGACCACAATATTATCCATTGAGGCACATTATTGTTTTAGTCTATGGTGATCTTATTGATTTTAAATGGATTGTTATAATATGCCTTATTTGTTTTTATTGTAAATTGACTTTATTTACAGATCTTAACTGTAAATTTTGAATTGTTTTATCTGCAAATCTGCATTATTATAGACATATATGTTGGTACCTGCCATGAGCCTACATTGTGGGGAGGGCAGGGAATAAAAATAACAAAATAAATAAATAAATAAATGGTTCTATGTGTGACAGAGGAGACCTGAGCCTCCATTTGTAGTACCCCTCCATCCAGCAGTACCCCCAGGCTATTAACCTGCTCCTTCAGAAGGAGAGCAACTCCTTCCAGACAGGCTGACTCCTCAGTCCTCAAGTAGCTTTGTCAGTGACCAACAGTACCACAGATCTGTCTAGACTGAGCCTCAGTTTATTGGCTCTCATCCACTCCTTTACTTTTTCCAGGCAGCTGTTCAGAACTTCTACAGACCCATCTGACTCACTTAAGGAGAAACATAACTGGGTGTCATACATACGCTGATGCAATCTCACTCCAAATCCTTGGATGATCCCTGATTGATTTCATGCAGACGTTAAACAGCAATGAAGGACAAGCTTGATCCCTTTGGAACTCCATAGCATAAATGCTATGGGGCTGGGCAACAGTCCCACAACATCAACTTCTGCAATCAGTCAGGAAAGTAAGAGCAGAACCATCAAAGCATGGTACTGTCCACTCCCAGCCCTCTCAGCTTCTCCAGAAGGATACCAATAGCAATGAAATCTGCTGACAGGTCCAGGAGAATCAACACATACATACTCTCCCAGCAAAGATCATTGGTCAGGGCAACCAAGTATGAATAAAAATTGAAATGGGTCTGGATAATCTTTATCCACCAAGACTGAAGTTGTGCAGCCCCCACCTTCTCAAGCACCTTATACAAGAATGGGACGTTGGCTGCTAGGAGGTGGGGATAGTTGTAAGGGTCATTTGGGATCCTGGGGCACCTTCTTTAGGATGGGTATGTCTGCCAAGGCTGATGGAACTACACAGAGATACACTACCTCCTGAACTTAATCAACCAAACCAATCCAGCTTAACAATATCCATGAAGGATCAAGTCTAGATATGGACTGGATGTTGGACTGGTTGGGCCACTGGCCTGATTCAACATTGGCTTATGTTCTTATGGTAGGCTGCACACTTTTAAGCAGTTTGTTCACCTTCCCAGGCTTTACTAACTGAAATTCTTCCCTGCAGACAGAACCAGACTGTGCTCCAATAGCATCCTCCAGTTGAACTGAATCAGTAATGGTGTCCAAGTTGCAGTGGATGCAAGTGATTTAATCTGCAAAATGCATCACAGAAGAGCCACAGTGGGCCTTCACGTTTTCTTGTCCAACCTCCTCATGGGACTGGAATAGAGCCCCCTCATAGCCCTGAGAACTTCCTCTGGATGGCATTGTACAGATTCAGTGGTAGTGAAGAAGTGAGCTAACTTTACCACCATCACTGCCACACAGTAGGCACAGCAACGTGTTCTCACCGGTGCTTGGTCATATTCACTTTAAGTTTTCCTCAACTCATGCTTTAAGTCTGCCCAACCATTTCACCACCCCAAGCTCCTCAATAAACCAAGGAGCATTCTGGAATCTGCAGAAAGGAAGGGGACACTTGGGAGCAATCATGTCCATTGCCTGCCTCAACTCTGCATTCAACAGGTCAACCAAGGCTGTGACAGAAGCATTAACCTTGCTGACCAGAAAATCCCCAAGAGATGTCAGAAAAACTATTGGATCCATTAGCCTCTTTGGGTGGATTGTCCTAACTGGCTCCCTACCCTTGTGGATATTCCAAGTGTCTGAACTTCACCAGGTAATGGTTGGTCTATGACAAGAGCAGAGTGGAAAATTCCCCTATTATCAAATCATGTACACTGTCCCCAGAGAAAACCACGTCAAGGAAAGAGAATGTTCTGGGTCATGCCCATGGTTTTTATGGTCACCACGCAGTCCTAAGTGACTCTCATAAGGGAAGCCTCAGCAAGAATGGTAAAGTCTCCAAAGACAATAAACCTCAGAGTCCTCAATGTCAGATCCATGACTATCTCCACCAGCTCAGGCAGGCAATTATTTGGGCAGCAGGGTGGGTATTACACCAACAGAATTACTATTCTATCTCAAATGCAGTTCACCCTGAAGGTACTGTTTGTAGATGCCAAATGGAATGTTTCCTCTTTGGCTGACTGGGATCCATTCCCAGTGTTCAGAACCTCAGGCCCTGCTCCTGCTGATTGTTGTGTGTTCTGGTTTGATGTGTTTCATGCCAAAGAATGAATGAATGAATGAATGAAGAGCATGAACCACAGGTTAAAAGCCAAAGGGCAAGGACATTTATGAGTTCTAATTACAGGTTTCCTTGAGTACTAAATCAGGTTTAACTCCTGTCCCATCTGTAGTATCTAAAATCTTTTACTTTAGGTTTACATTTTCACTGCAAGGCTAAGCAGAGTTACACCCTTCTAAACCATTAACATCAATAAGCTTAAAAGGGTGTAATTCTGCTAATCACTGCACTGTTAGTGACCAAGTGGTTGAATATGCCTGGTTGATGCTAAATATATTCAGTTCAGCATATTAAGCATTTTTATTACACTATTTCAGGGAGTATTTTGACATTTTATATTACTGGGCTTGGTATTATAATCTTACAAACTTGCAGGAGGGGCCATCTCCCCCACCTTTGATTCCTCCCCTCTCCCCCCAATTCTCTCAGTGTCTCTCTTTTTCTCCCCCCCCATCCCCTCGCTTACTTTCTCTCTCTT
>NW_015170350.1:85671-86994 GCF_001447785.1 Gekko japonicus | reverse complement strand
TCTCCCATGTCTACTGTCACTTCTCTCTTTCTGTACTCACACCATCACTCTTTGATTCTCTCTTTCTGCCCCCACCCCTTCACTCTCTTCCTCTTTCTTCCCCTTCACCCCGTCACTCTCTTTCTCTCTCATTCTACCTTCTACCTATTAGTCTCTCTTTCTGCCCTCCACTCCATCACTTTTGCTTTCTCTCTTTCTAGGGTTGCCAAGTCCCTTTGTACTCACCGGCGGGGGAGGCTCTGCCGGCTCTGGGAGCCGGCTCCGGATGTGCCGCCAGCATGTCAACGGAAGTGACGTGCGACGTCACTCACATTGGGGGCATGGCTAGGTCATCGGGGGGACTTTGCGCGCCCCGCCCCTGGTATCTCTTTCAGTCCCCGACTTGACCCAAGATGGCAGCACGGAGATAAGCACTTGCTGGAGACGCTTGCAAGTTGACTTTTTATATCTACCTCCCTACTTAACTTAACATCAATATTTTCTACTATTCTTCTATCTCCGCTTAACCTCACAAGTATTCCCTTTCCCAGTATCCTTGAAGAAAGCTACAGACAAATACCTCTGTGGGAGGATTGCAGAGACTGGGTGCAAATAAGCTACAAATCACAAGCTACTGACTTAAATAACCTGGTTTTCCTTTTTTAAAAAATAAGTCTTGTGAATGATTTGTAACATATTTTGTTAACAAGAAATACCTGCAAAGCTGATTTTCTGTTTGGATAATTTAGTCATGAAGGCATATAAGCGTTCAAGGGACACAGAGGATACAACATCACTTCCTGTATCCAAGCAAAAACGAATTCAAGATTATTTTTCTGTAAAAGAGACTACTGTAATTAACGTACCCACTGCTAACCGGTTTACACCTCTGGCTAATAACTCTGTCTTAGAGGAAAATCCAAATGAGGAAGCATCGGCAGATGACATCACCCCACAAGAAATGGAGAACAATGAGGGTACTGAAACTATTGTGGAAGAGATTTTAATGTTGACTACCAAGACAGAGGAGCTTGCATTTGCATCCTTGCACCAATTGAACTCTAATATTGAACAACTCACAAGAACACTGGGAAGTGTATGCAGATCTTCTGGCCCAACTACTGAAAAGCCTAATGAAGATCAATTTGGCAGTAGTATAATGACAGCAAGATTTAAGTCAAATTTAGAGCTGAAACAACCTAGCCCAAAGGAGGAGACTTTCAAAATGGTTTTACAGCTAAGAAAACTGTGCTTAAAAATCTGTCCTTATTTTTATTGCCTGGAATTCCAGAAAGCAGGCTGTTACACTTCATTTATTTATTTATTTTTATTTTATTTCATTTA
>NW_015170350.1:81536-85381 GCF_001447785.1 Gekko japonicus | reverse complement strand
GGGGTAAAGAAGGGGGCGGGGCTTCACCACGTGACCGCCCCGCCCCCTAGAGGTTCTCTTCCGGAGCTCCGTACCTGAGAGCTCCCCCCCAACTAGAGCCCTGAACAGGATTAAAACAATTAAGGCACCCAAGGTGCGATAAAACTACACAGATTAACCACTTAAAACCAACATTCATATTTTACAGGATACATCGGCGATTATTGTATATCACAGTGAGATCAGAAAAAAGGGAGGAATGCCATGGGCCAAGAGGCCAAAAAGCAGGATTTTATCAGGCTTACCATGGTGGAATCTTAAATTGCTCAACCCAGACACAGAGAATTTTACTCATCTTTGACAATTTACAAGCACCAGCATTTCTCCTCCAACAAAAATATTTCCTGAATGGCAGAGGGATTTTTCCAACCAGTGTTTTTGCCAATTCCATCACAACCCCACTGTTTACAAATCCCCATCAAGCAAAAACATCAATAGGGAAAAAGGAGGAGAAGAAGGGGGAGCTTAAAAAAACTCCAGTAATGAAGACATATACACAGGAACAACACCAGATTGCAGATGACCATCTGGCTTCTGTCTATGAATCTCCATCTGGACATGAATGTGCCTTTCTGGAAAACTCAATTGAAGAAGATCTCCTCAACTCCTTTCCAAACTTCTCTACACCAGTCCAGAACAAATGGCAATAATAAAAAGATTAGATTGGGTCAGGACAAAACTTGCAGAGTTCAAGAAGATCCCATTGACTCAAACTTCATCTCTCCAGTCAAAAGGAGATACTTTAGTGTCAAGCTTACCCCGCAAAATCACTATAGATGCTTCTGATAATACAGATGAATTCTGTACTATTCAGTTAATGAAATGTGAACAGAGTGCCAAGGAGTCTATTCTTCCTTACAACCCTACATCTGCACCAACCTTAATAGACGTCAAACTTGATCACATCCCCTTGGCCCATTATACTTCACCTAACAGTCTCATGGAAGCCAAATTTGTTACAGTGCAAGATCTTGGGGGAGTCTGGCCCCTGTAGTAAAGCAGAAATTCAACATCCCTCAAATAACTTTGTCTTTTGTTGTAGAACCTTCTAACCGACTTCTAGAGGTTCATGAGTCTGGTCTGCCTGACCCTCCCACAGTTCCCTTGACATCACTTAATAATGGCAGTATCTTCCTAGATACCAACAAGATTTTGGACCATGTTGAGAATGCTGATTGACAACTGAAGATTCTCTCATGGAACATCATGGGATGGGGCAACAAATTCTATGATTCGGCCTTTTTCCAAATATTTACAGGAGTTTGATATTCTATGTCTCCAGGAAACTTGGATATTGGAACATGACTCTCTAACACTTCAAGGATGCAAGATCTTGGGGGAGAGTCTGGCCCCTGTAGTAAAGTAGAAATTCAGCATCCCTCAAATAACCTTAAGTCTTTTGTTGTATAACCTTCTAACCGACTTCTAGAGGTTCATGAGTCTGGTCTGCCTGACCCTCCCACAGTTCCCTTGACATCACTTAATAATGGCAGTATCTTCCTAGATACCAACAAGATTTTGGACCATGTTGAGAATGCTGATTGACAACTGAAGATTCTCTCATGGAACATCATGGGATGGGGCAACAAATTCTATGATTCGGCCTTTTTCCAAATATTTACAGGAGTTTGATATTCTATGTCTCTAGGAAACTTGGATATCGGAACATGATTCTCTAACACTCCAAGGATACCGACCATTTTTTGTCCCCGTGACTAAACTTTGCAGTAAAGGGCGTGCCAGTGGGGTCCTGGCCATTTTGATTTCTGTTGATCTCCCAGTTGAAATACAGGTTTTGGAAAGTGAATCCCAGGACCTGATTTAAGTGCTGAAGATATGTGGGATCCAAGACAGATCTCTTCTCTGTGTAAATGTCTACTTCCCTCCTAAAATTTCTAATTCACGAAGTCCACATAAGGTCTGGAATAAGCTCTCCACCACTTTGGAAGCCTTGAACATTCAGTATCCCAATTCCCATGTCCTTCTGTGTGGTGATTTTAATGCCAGAATTGGTGCTGGCTTTCATGGAGCTCTAGACTGTCTCAGAAACAGGGTCATCTTAGAAGCAAGTTCCTTGGACAGATTGTCTAAGGATACAACTATCAGTCATGCTGGAGTCAAACTGTCAGAACTGTTTTCAACCCACCAGCTCCATTGCCTACATGGCACCAGGTTTGACTCCTCCCAAGGGACATACACCTATTTATCTTTTCGGGGTGCCAGCTCAATAGACCACATTTTAATTTCATCCTCTCTCCTGCCCCATACATTCTGCTTTGCAGTTGTAGACAGATTGGAGAGCGATCATAGCCAGATCAGTCTAATTCTAAATGTCTTAATAACTCCCCCCTCTGGCCAATCACTGAACATAGTTGATGGTGTACTTGTTGGAGAGAGGAGAATAAGGTGGTCTGGCCAGCTATACCAAAATAATAAAGAGAGGAGACATCTGGCTTCTGAGCCAACACATAATAACGGAAGACCCCAATGTGACTAAACATTTTGAAGATATAACAAATCTTCTCAGGCCCTATTTGGTCCACAGTAAACCTCAAGGCCCCTCAAACATTACCTCAAGGGGATGGTTTGATCAGGAATGTAGACAATTCAGGAATAAGTTGACAAGACAGCTGCAGCAGGCACGTTATACTAATGGGGGATACCCTCTGCTCAGATAATGGCATTGAGATCAGCCTATAAAAATTTGCAGTTTCTCAAAAAAAAATGAGGCTAGGTTCTGGAACTTGGTGTCTCTAGGTATGGGGGATATTTCCCCCCTTTTAGATGCCCAAATTAGCGCCAAGGACTGGTTCTCACATTTTAACCAGGTCTTTGGCAATACCATCAAAGAACTTAGCAACATCAGCCAAATAACCTTGCAGCTTAGTTCTCCAGACATACCTCAGTGGCCCCTGGTCACAATTGCTGAGATCAAAAGCCTTACTGATTCACTTCCAAATGGGAAGGCACCTGGAGCTTTTCAAGCAGTTTCCTGACTGGTGGGCCCCAATACTAGCAAAGGTGTTCACTCAGATTAACCTTTCTGGTTCATTCCCTACAGGGTGGAAACAAAGCATTGTTGTGCCAATATTTTAAAAGGGTAGTAAATCAGACCCTCATAATTATCACCCTATCAGTTTGCTGGATATAGCCTCAAAACTTTACAGCAAATTTCTATTGAGAAAACTAGAGGACTGGGAAGCTGACAATCAGGTTATTTTTCCAGAACAAGCTGGCTTTCGGAAGGGCCAAAGTACCATCAATCACTGTCAGACACTGTATCGGCCATTAACAGTGTAAAGGGTTCTACAAAGCATCTTTATGTGGCCTTTGTGGACCTTGCAGCCGCTTTTGATTCAATAGACAGAGACAGGCTCTGGGTTAAGTTGGCAAACACCAATATCGACAAACGTCTCCTGTATCTGATCAGAGAACTATATACTTTATCTAAAATAAAAACTATATACTTTATCTAAAATAAAAGTGGGTATTACAGGATCCCTGACCAACAGTATTCCTGTGGCTAGAGACGTGAAACAGGGTTGTGTCCTTGCTCCTCTCCTATTCAATCTTTATATTAATGACATCATTGTGAGGCTTTCAGGTGCTGATCTTTTTCCTCCCCGTCTTGGGCCAAGAAAGATCTCAGTTCTTCTTTACGCTGATGACATGGCCCTGTTGTCCATAACTCATACTGGCTTGAGAAGGTCGCTGGCTAGGCTTAGCACCTTCTGTAAGGAGGAACACCTACAAATTAACTACTCAAAAACCAAGGTGATGGTTTTTGGGAAGTGGCGGTGCATTTT
>NW_015170350.1:61597-79873 GCF_001447785.1 Gekko japonicus | reverse complement strand
TCTCTGTGTTTTAACGCAGATCCTATTCTGCATTTTATAACTCTTTTGTATTGTACTGTATTTGTAATGGCCATTGGTCATATGCAATAAATCAAAGTGAACTGAACTGAACTTTCTGTCCCCTCACCCATCACTCTCTCTTTCTTCCCCTGAACCCCATCACTCTTTCTTTCTGCCCCCTCTCCCTGTTTTCAGCGCGCGCGCTCGCGCGCGCGCCCAGCCTCTTCATTGCGTGAGTGGTGGATCACCTCCTGCACACCAGTTTCACTGACTCTGCCAGCTGCTCCCCCGGCCTCTTCAGGGCCTGCGATACCCACTTGCAGCTTTGCCACCTCAGGGCAAAGGAGTATAGAAGTTGCACACATGCAGACTCTATTGATTTTGGGAGGAATTAACCCCCTCAATGTATTTTTTTTAACATTTTCAGATTTTTCTGCAAACTGATCTGTTAGCAGATCTGTTTTCTGTGACTCTGGGCCCAATCTGCAGATTTAGATATTTGTAAATAGGCCCGCACTTGGCTATTAGAACATACAAGTGGGAACCCACAAGGACTTGTGGGAGGCATTTCATTTCCCCTTCCCCCACTATTTCATCTTTCCTTTTCCTGAAAGCCCCCATAGTCTGTCCCCTTTTCCTGCCTCCTTCTCTCCTTCTACAATTGCCAAACTCCAGGTGCAACCTGAAGATCTGGAATCACAACCAATGTTCCCTCTAAGGTGAGCCGCCCTGTGAGCAAAAATTTTACCCTGTGAGCCAAAAATGGTGCTAGCTTTAAAACTGTGAGCAGGCTGACATTTAAAAAAATTACTTACAGAAACTATTCAAATATAATCTCTCTTCCCTTAATTACCAGAAAGATAGAAAGAGAAAGAGGAAAAGACAGAAACAGAGAAAGACAGGAAGACAAAAAGATAGACAGAGAGAGTGAAAGATAAAGACAGACAGACAGAAAGACAGAGAGAGACAGAAAGAGAGAGAAAGAGAAAGACTGTTGATGAGGCAGGGCCTGGAGTAAATCCTTACGACGGCCATTTCAAAAGGTATGGGGGGATTCAACCCTCCCTGAGGTTTTTTTTTAACTTTTTGGATTTTTCTGCAGACCATGGAGTCCCCTGAGTCTGTAGAGAAACCTGTTGGGGGAGAATGAGCCCTCTGTTGGTGGAAATAATTATCCACGTGCAAAAGGGGATTTTGGGTATTAGTATATAGATGATAATAACACAGTGCGTTGTTCTGTGCTCAGAACCCATCTACAATTCTACTGGTACATAGATCAGGGGGGGAAATGGAATTCCTATTTCAATGGGAACTTTCAGATTTCCATCTTTTCACCCAGATTTGGAGATATGACAAAACTAAAGTCAATGAAACAGTATTGATTTTTAGCAGTCAATAATATGTCCCTATTCTTCAATGATCTTTACTATTTTAAAATCTCATCTACAAATACAGAGAACTGCAGCCAAAAAAAGAGAGAACACATTTCAGAGAAGCAGCAGCAAACATCAAGCTGGACAGCTAGATAGCATACCTTTATTACATGATGCTTTCCGTGAACTGTAGGTATCTTAAACATTTGGCACCAATATGTTGTGTCCTTGTCTGGTATAGGCACCTGTCTTAATAAAAAGGAAAAGAAAAGCTAATACAAAAGTCTAATTTTTGTTCCCTATACAGTCATATACCCTGACCTGGATAGCCCAGCCCTATTTTGTCAGATCTCAGAAGCTAAGCAGGGTCAACCCTGGCTAGTATTTGGATGGCAGATCTCCAAGGAATACCAGGGCCATGACACAGAGCCAGGCAACGGCAAACCACTTCTGAATGTCTCTTGCCTTGAAAACCCTATGGGGTTGCTAGAAGTCAGCTGAGACTTGACAGCACTTTCCACTACCACCACACCACCCTATAATAATTCCATTCATCTTGTACTAATACTCAATAAAAGTAAAATCCAAAGTAACCTACGTCTTGGTTTGTCAAGTCAAAGTAGGGCAACGAGGGAGAGATAACAGCGGTTTTCTCAGGGTTCAGTAAACGTAGGCTCTTTGTCCCCCGATTTGAACCATGATAATTTGGACCTGTTTCTCTGAAGTCTTTGTCATGGTATGCCCATATCACTCTTACTGTGCTTTCCTGAAAAAGAAAAACTTCAACAATTAGGCATAAGAGAAAATGAAACCAAGCCTTACAACTAGCCAGATGAACTTTTGCATCTTTAAACATCAGCACTTATGTTTCCTATAGGGTTGCCAGCCCCCAGGTGGGAGTGGGGGATTCCCCGATTTTGTGGACTCCTGCCTGCTGCCAGCCAGCTGGCTGGTGGGGGGAGCCCCACCCCCAACTTCCATAACCTGGTGCAAAGTCCCCAGCGTGATGACATCATACACAAGAAACATCATCACGCTGGGGACATCGTGTGTCAATGCTCTGGTATTTTGGACAAAACTCTATGGTAACCATGGAGTTTTGCCCCAAACACCAGAGTGTTGCCATATGATGTCCCTGGCGTGATGATGTCACTTGCATGTGACATCATCAGGTCAGGGGCATCACACACATTGTTTCTTCTAGTTATTTTACACTCTGAATTTGTGTTTTTATGTTTTACTTGAAGTCACTTTGGGGGGTTTGGGACCAAAAAGTCAGATAAAATCTAAATCCTATACATAAATAGTCCCCCAGAACTCCCTAGGTTTGAAAGGTTTTTTTGGAAAAAATAGAAATTTGCGGGTTAAAAGGCATGAAAGCCTTATCCCTGATTCGTCACTAGTAACATCTGCACAGACATTACAACCAAAAGCAAACAGCTAAAGAGTTGCATAGGCCCCTGCCACACGGCAGGGAAAACACGAGGCGAAGTGCGGCTAAAGAGAGCCGCATCAAAAAAGATACGCGGGATCCCGTGCACCACGCGCCATTGCTCCCCGGCACGATCACATGCCAGGGAGGAAGAGTCGGAGGCAAGGGGGAGGCCGCCGAACTGCGCATGCTCAAGCATGCGCAGTTTGGCCGGAGGCCGGGATGTGCCGCCGCAAGGACGCGCGGCCAATCCCACGACCGGTTTGAGCCGCTCTACTTCGCAAGAACCATCCAGGTAGGTGGTTCTTTTTAGTGCGGGTTTTCACGCGGAAGAGACAGATAGGGGACGGATAGGCGACGATTCCCAGATGTTGCCGTGGGATCGCGCCCGTTTGATCCGCCCCCGTTCTGTCTCGCTCTCGGACCAAAACCCCTCGTATGAACGGGGCCATAGTAAACCTGAAATGGTGTACAAATACTGGAAATAACCTGGCAGCCAAGATGAGAAGGTAGAAGCAGTGATGGCCAGCAGGAAGAGGAAATGAGCTGGAGGCAGCAGGGAGGAAGTATCAGTCAGAACTGGAAGAAGGGAGCCAAAGCCATTGAGGGACAGAATAGCCAGGGCAGAAATAGTGGCAAAGGGGGGAGGAGGGAAATGGGATTTCTCCTCCCTTGGAAGTAATTATGTGTTCTGTTCTTGATGTCATAAAAAACCCCACTACTCACCACTATGTTTTTGTGGTGAGGAAGCTTGAAGGAGCCTTACAGAGGGAGCAGAAACAGATCCATTTGCCAGTCACCCTTCAGAGGTGCTCAGTTAATTATAGATCAGCAGATGCACCAATTTAGCAAAATCCAAACACTACAGCATACTTAGCATAACAATTAATGTAGCCTTGAGAATGAAAGGTTCATAAAGAGCGTTATTTTTGACAGACTTTTATTTACTCAGTTTCTATTTGATGAATAATTCTCTTCCTCAATTGGATTTATCATGAAATTACCGTTATACTTTTGTCATTGACATCGCAAGTGTGAAGTTGCCGACTGAAAACTAGTATTGTATGGGTTCTGTTTTCCATGGCATACTCCAGATGGTAGTCCTGCTGAGAGTCTTTTTTCAATTTTCTGCCTGCATCTGTAAAACAATCCTGTTAAAGACAAAAGTGAAACATCATCCTGCTGTTATTTTTTAATGTCAGACATTCTTATAATATTTCTCCATTTTTCCAGTAATACAGGAGGAGTAAAAGCATATGCCATAATTTCAATACAAGTTTTTTAGAATAATAAAAATGGAATTTTCTAAACTGTAGAAAATCTCTTTTCACAATACGCATATAATTTATTCAAGTAACTTATAAAATGGAAAGAAGTGGGGGGGGGGAGAGACAACTGAGAAAATTTGCCTGTACTGTAACCCTTCAAATACCCATGAATTTCAAGACAGGAGCTATGTTTTATGGGTCATTTTTTAAGATATTATTTGGTGCTAATTCGTTTACTTTCTGGGAGGAAAATTAAACAGGACTATGATATCGTCATACACTCTCCTCATGGCAAATCACAGGAACGTTTTAGTGGTGTTTGTTTTTGGAGACAAGATTATCCCTGGTCCTCAGCACTGCAGAAGTGATATAATACATAAGCAGTTTCTGTAATGTAGTGCCATTAACCTCTTCACCTCTGAATTCTTTGCCATAACATGCAGCTGGTTCTCTGACATCCCCCTTCCTCTTTCCCAGGCCACCGCAATCCCTGCTACTGAATACAAACTATTTGATGCTCATTCCACTAGCCTTTCCATTGGCTTCAGAAACAGAGTAGCAACTGGCAACATAGTCTTATTGTCTCTTGTTAGCTTTCAAGGTCCTTTATATACTTATTTCATATTTTGCTGGAGTTGTCTGGTCTTTGCTCAGAGATTGTGACTTCATCTTTAAACATTCCAAGGCACTGAGCTAGTCTGTAGTCACTCTACCTTCTGCCCTGTATCTTCCATCTTTTCACACACATACAGACATTTTTGTGAGGCAAAATTAAGCCTAGTTATACTTTGTTACTTCAAGAGACTTGGTTGTTCTTGCCACCCTAATGGCTTCTATGCCATTCTAGATAATGTGTTCCTCATCAGCCCTCAACACTAGGACATGTTGTGTGCCACAGTGGCAATCAGAGGTTTTGCCAGTTTGGTAGGCAACCATGCAATCCATTCAAATCATACTGGCAAGAGAAAATGCCACACTACCTAGAACTGCTTGGGGAATCTACAGTGGCAACAGCAGCCATGTTGGCTAGAAATAACATAAACTGGCCTTTGAGCTCTCCTAATGACAGGGGAAGAGAATGTGGTTGAGAGCTAGTTTTCACTCATGTTTAGGAAAGAGGAGGTGGGTTACGTTTTGCTGGGGAAATTACTCCACATCTCACAGTCTAAGCTCATTGAGGGATTTGAGTACTAGTACTCAGTATTTATGTGCTGCTCATCTGTGTTTAGGCTACTTTCGCTACAACCCAGTTTTATATGTTTTCTAGTATGGACACTGACTCAATACGCATTTTAAAAGAAACCTGTCAAAAGCTATTATAGGCTGGTGGGTGGAGCCAAACAATTAGATGTCTTTCATTCACAGGAAACCATTTGGAAATTGAAGCAACACATGGTAAGTTGATTTTAAAGATCATAAAAGACGTGGTGTATAATTTCCTACAAATGAAGGAACTGATGATGAATTGCTCCTCACATGTTGTTGACCCTGTTCTCGCTCTCTCAAAAGGGATTTGCAATTGATATGGCTTCTGATTAGTGCTATACAAAATGGCAGGGAGAGTAATTTCTTATGGATGTAATAAAAGGATGTAAATAAGCTCTGTTTTATCCTTGAAGAATGTAAGCACAGCTGCACAAGGAACCTTGAGGGGAAAAAGCACAGCTGTCATTGCATGCCTGAACAGGTGTTTAAAGGAGAAAGAAACCCTCCAAGCACTTACAAGATATTTTTTTTGCTTTCTCTGATTAGTAAACTAATATGAACAAAATAGATTCTACTGTACTGAGGATCTCCAACAAAGAGGATCACAAGATTACCTGATAGTCTAATTATGGAACTTATCAGTGGATAGGGGCTTGTGAAATGTTTAATGCATGTGAAATATTAGGTATATTCCTAGTAACAGCAAGATGATAGTTGTCATATTCTGCTTCAGGGCTGCCAACAGCCATCACATCCCTCAGACAAAGAGTGCTTCTGGGACCAGAAGACTATACACACAATTCTTGCTTAGAACACCTATTCTGCTTTTGTCTCCCAGCAGCACCTTGTTCAGTTCCTTGGCCTTCCAAGGTGACTTGACACCTGGGATTTTGAAGATGATTGCAACACCAGCACACTACATAGTTCTCCATCACAATGATCATCTGCCTACAATATGCCTGCACATGCTCAACTTGATCCTTTCAGCAATACTTTCAAGATGCCCCCTGAAATACTACCTACAGAGACAGAGTACTTATTGAACTAGATGGAATTTATTTATAAGATGTTCATGCTGCATCTCCAGGGAACCTGCCAGAGGCAGCTTACGAGAAGAAAAATGATGTGAAATAAACTACAGAAGCTTGAGGAAAGAGATAAGTCTTCACTTGGTGCCTAAAACTAGCTAAGGTAGATGTCAGGTGAATTGGAAAGTGGGCAAGGAGAGTGCTAAATGCTTCCTTGAGAGCAGGAGTTATTCCACCTGTGCTCAAGGAGGCAGTGATTAAAGCTGTTGGGGGGGGGGAGACTCCTGAAGCCATTCTATGCTGGAGAACTTTTACGCTGTCTTCAGTTTTCCATTCTTTTTTTTTTAATAATTTTTAATTAAGAAAAGACGTAATGGAACAACAGTGAAAAAAGAGAAAAAAAGCACATTACAAGACGAATGTAACACTAACATGAAACTTTGAGAATAAACATAACCCATTGCAAGGACTACCAGCTTAACTTTGCTCTAAAAGCCTACCCTCTTAGAGATTGACCATTGCACTAAAACTCAAAAAGTAAAGCAATGGTGGGTAAATATGTTTAAAATCGTATCCAGGGAATGTATGACGCTTTGGACGGAAGAATGTCCTTTTCTGACATAAAATTGAGAACCCTAGACCAAATTGCAACAAATTGTGTGTAAGTCCTTGATGTTTCAACATTAGTTTTCCATTCTTGGGCAAAGTGCTACAGCAGGTGGTTGTTTCTCAGCTCTAGGAGCTCTCGAAAGAAGGTGATCTTCTGGACCCAGTTCAATCTGGCCTCAGAGACTGCTTTGCTCATGTTGGTTGATGACCTCCCTCCAGAACTTGACAGGGGGGTTGTCATGCTGCTAGTTCTGCTATATCTTTCAGCAGCCTTTGATACTGTTGACCGTAGTATCCTACTGATCTGCGTCTCCACACTGGGATTAAGGGGCACCGGGTTATGGTGTTTTGAATCCTATCAGGGGGGTAGACTCAGAAGGTAGTGTTGGGGGATTCCTGCTCTGCCCCATGGCTGTTGGCCTGTGGCCTGTAGTGTTCAATCTCCTCCCCCGTGCTATCTATATGAGGCCACTGGGGAAAGTAATCAGGAGGTATGGGCTGCAGTATCACCGATATGTGGATGATATCCAGGTCTACTTTTCTTTTCTACCAGATTCTGAGGATGCTATTGATGTTCTGAACCAGTGCTTGGAGCAAGTCATGGCCTGGATGAGGGTGGACAAGCTGATATTTAATCCTGACAAGACAGAGGTTCTCTGGGTTAGTAGAAAGGCAGACCAGAGACCTGAGATCTCTCCTGTGTTGGATGGGTTATACTCTAGGGAGTACTGCTTGAAGAGCATGTGCCAGGGCAATGGACAGAGCTGTGGTCCTAAGAGAAGTGCCCAATGCTGGACTATGGACTGTACACTGTGGCCAAGGAAGCCTTGTGCCAGAGAAGCATGCCAAGCCAGATGCGGACCCTGGACTAAATTGCCCAACTGTCAATTCCTTTGTGTCCCCCACCCAGAGCATAGTTTTTTTCCTAACACTTCTTGGGAACCAATGACCAATGCTCCCTCTAAGGTGTGGGGTCTTGTGAGCCAAAATTCTACTTTGTGAGCTACTAGCATTAAAGTTGTGAGTGAGCACATTGGCTACTGCATAAAATAGTTTGGTCTGGAGCCATCCTTCTTGAGCTAAGACAAAAATGTGTGAGCTTGAGGCTAAAAAACTGTGAGCTAGCTCACACTAACTCAGCTTAGGGGGAACATTGCCAGTGACCACATGGCCATCACCTCAGGTCACAATTTAGCTATTTAAGGTGAGTTCCCTTGAGCTTGCTCTCTTCTCTTTGCCCTCTATCTATTCCTAAACAGTTTGGAACCACTCCATGTGTGTCGCTGGTTGGCTCACGATATACCCCCCCCCTTTAGTTCCTTTTTTCCTGCATGATCTACTCGTCTCGTTGGACAGGTAACATATTACCCTCCAACGATATTCCTGCTCATGCAAACATCACTATCCTTCAACTCTGTATTCTTTGTCCTGTATTGTGAGTGTAAATGCTTGAGAATCATTAAGTAAAGAAAACAATTATTTTAGTAACCTGGCCTCCTTGTCTATTCAGGGGCTCTGTGAATCCTGACTCTGGTATACATGGGTTATGGTCTTACATTTTATGCCTATTGTCATTTAGTATTCATAATCCTCCAAGTTTATTAATAAAATAAGGCAATTCGGCTAACAAAATGCACCACTCTAACAGATTTTAAACCATGGCTTTTTAGCTATTTTTTAAAATAACCATTTTGTTTACATTGTAACCTGCCATGAGTTATGCAAGGCAGAAAGGTGGCTAATAAATATTTAAATTACTTAATAAATAAAAATTACAGCTAGAAGTGAGGAGTGTCAGGTCAAGGGCTTGGCTGCAGAAAAGGCCTTATCCTTGATAACTATGCACATCACCTCTGAAGGTGGAGACACAAAGAACAGATTTTCAGAAGAAGACTATTAATGATGGGCAGATACATATGGGAGCAAGTAGTCCTTTAAATATGCTGGTTCCGGGAATGTTGTGCTTTAAAAGGTGATAATCAGCATTTTTAATTGTGCTTAGAAGAGAATGGAAAGTCAGCTACAAAACCTGTTGGGAGTGACTGCCTTCCTTTTAATTTTGAGTGTATGTACCTGAATGCTAGGGACTCAGGACAGAACAGGGATTCTGTTGGTGTACCACCCACCCTGCTGTCCCAACAGTTTCACTGACAGAGGCAGGCTTGATCTTCGCAGTGAGGACCCTGAAGTCTATTGTCCTTAGGGACTTCATTGTTAGTGCTGTGGCTGCCCTATCAGGAGCAATTCAAGACTTCATGGCCTCCATGACAATTATGGGGCTGTCCCAGAACATTGTGGTACCTACACTTGATTTGATTTTCTCTGGGGATAAGGTACATGGTTTGGTGTGCCACAGCATCTGAATGTTTTGATGCACAGCCTGAACAAGAGGCTACTGTTAGGACAGAATGAAGAAACAGAATGGTTTCCAGTTAGCAAAGATGTCAGACAAGGATGTATTTTATTTCCCTGTCTGTTCAATCTATATGTAGAACATACCTAAGGAAAGCTGGATTAGATTTAGATGAAGATTTGAAATATGCCTATGACACCTAGGGCTGCCAAGTCTCGTTGTATCGTGGCGGGGGATCGTCATTCTTTACAGGAGCTCTGCCGCGGGGGACGGCAACAGGCATTGCACCGCCGTCACCAGGATGTGACGCTACATGTCGCTCTGGCAACAGGACTCCAAACAGCCCCGTTGCCACAGCAACGTGTAGTGTCACATCCTGGCGATGGCGGTGCAACACCTGTTGCTGTCCCCCGCGGCAGAGCTCCTGTAAAGAATGATGATCCCCCGCCGCGATTCAACGAGACTTGGCAGCCCTAATGACACCACATTACTGGCAGAAAAGAATAAAGATTTGAAACAACTATAATGAAGGTTAAAAGAGAAGGTGTCAAAGCAGGGGTTCAGCTGAACATCAAGAAGAAATAACGACTACTGAGGAATTACAGAACTTTAAGGTTGACAATGAAGAAATTGAAATTGTTCAAAATTTTCTATTCCTTGAGACTTGGAAGGGAATGAACTAGAAAAGATCCTTAAGGCTGCAGGCAGATGTGCCTTTAGATCTGACACAGCTGCTGATGCCTGACAGATCTAAAGTGCATGATCAGACAGCAATACCTGGGATTTTGTACCCTAGCCCCCCCTCATCAGCCTTCATGGCATGGTGGTTAGATCAGATTAAAGTCTCGAGCTGTCTTGCCTCCTAATCTACCTCCTAACCTATCTGCGAGAGGTTCCACAGTTGTTGGCACCCTGTTCTGCCCCATCACAGAAACAGAGAAAGTTCGGTCCTAACAGTTGCTGTCAGGCCACTGGCAGATTTTCCCTAGTCTGATTACTCACACGTGCACTCAGGCCATCAGGATGGACTACTCAGTCCATCCCAACTTTGCACCATTTTGTTCCACTTAGCAATATGCACATAACCACATAATCATGCCTATCTCCAAACCATCTGTGAAAAGGAGTGTTAGGCAACCATGGCTCACTGTGAAACACAGAGATCACAGTGCTCCATGGAAGGATCGCCAAGATGTGACAGCAGCAACACAAATCCCAGAAGTTGAAAAGTGCATGTGCAAAAAACTGCACCGTCATTTTTGTGCATGTGCACAATCAGGCAACCCCCACCAAAAAAAAAACAACCGCCCGTCCACACCATCTGATCATGCAGTGATGGCCTTAGCCCACAGCGAAACGGGATATGTGATTGAGCGACTCCATGTCAAATACCAACAGAGAGAATAGGAGTGCTTCCCAAAGGCACCAAATGGCACATCTGACCACAGGCTAAGTGTGAGTGTCACTGGAGACCAAGATCAGGATAATTCATACTATGGTACTCCCCATGACTAAGTATGGATGTGACAGCTGAACAATGAAAGGAAGGTGACAGAAGAAGACTGATTAATTTGAAATGTGGTATTAGGGGAGAGTTTTATGTATACCACTGACTTCCAAAAAGACAAATAAGTGGGTTCTAGAGCAAATCAAGCCTGAATTTTCCTAAGGAGCTAAAATGATTGAGGCTAATGTTCTTTGGTCACATCATGAAAAGACAAGCTGGATTCAAGTCCAGTAGCACCTTAGAGACGACAAGGTTTTCAGGGTATAAACTTTCAAGAATCAAAGCTCCCTTCACCAGATACAAGATGGGATGAAAATCTCTGAATCTTTATATCCCAGTCAGAGAATGTGGGGGGGGGGTGTTGCAAAGAAGGAACTCAGGATGCAGAGGTACTATGCACATCGTAATCAGGATCTCAGGGTGGCAAAACACAGTTATCCAACATACTAATCACTACACGGGACACTCCTTAAGGGTTTCCCCACCCACAAGACATGAAATGCCTTCCATCAAGCACCAGCAGAGTGATGTCAGTGTGGTACACACTTCGTATCTCCCCTCCAGCTGCCTTTCAATTTGTTTTCCAGAGGTGTCTATGTTGCTGTTGGCATGAGTGCATTTAAAAGCATCATACTGCTCCGTTCACTGTTTCCCAGCCTTTTTAAGTCTGTTCTTTTCAAATAGATGTTCTATAACCAGCTCTTTCTTACTTCTATGGGATACATTTGATAAACATATTCTTTAACTTGGGCATCAACTTGTCAGCTAAAAAGCGAAGGTTAGAATGAACCCCACAAACACTTCCAAGTAATAATGAATTAACCAAAGGACTGATGCCTTGAGTAAGAACTATTTTTGTGTAAGAGTTCAGCAGATGGATCATATGATGCAATCCTCTTGGATAGCTTGAACAAAATAGGTATTCATCAAATCAGATTGGATCCCCCAGCTACCACATGCTGTGGGCTGGGATATACAACTCCAGACAGGGGTGGAGACCAAGGAGAAAGCCTTAAACTGTAAGAAAATGCAAACTGTGTCAATTTGCGAGCATGAAAGAGGGATTTTCTTAAAAGCTAGATTAAAAAGTTAGAGCTGCTTTGAGCACTTTCATGGCAAATAAAAACTTACTTCAGTTATTTTGGAAGGGCAATATTGCTACAAAAAGATGGGAGCAATTTCTCTGAGGCTGCACCCATCTTTATTCAAGCATCTTTGCTTCCCTGCACTGAGTGGGGGGAGGAGCGAGAGGGTCTTTTCCCCTTGCTCAAACATATTCACAATCAACATCTACACTACTACCAATTGTCTGAAATTGTGTCTGCAATTAGCTATATACTGTTCTGCAAACTTTTCCCCCTTTTGCTGAACTCTCACTCCTTTCCCTTTTCCCACCCCTTACAGAAGAGCTATTAAGCATGCTTGAGAGACTGCTCTGACTTAGAGGTGAGTCCCGCACTTTCCAGATTGTTAGATCTGGGTTCCCACTCTAATCTCTGAACTCCTGGAATGCTTGGCCACTAATACATCATTCCCTGCTCACTCTTCACTCGGCCACACTTTTAAAAACATGAGTAGGCCCTTTGTAAAGTTCTCTTTTGCTTTCTGTCTTTGTAACATAATTACCTCCTTCAACCTGATTGATCTGTTTACAAAGAATTAATAGAATCCTCTTTCATGTTCTGTTCATCATACCAGATACTGAAGCAAAAGCCCCATGTAAAACACCGTGCTAACACCAAGAGAAAGAAATATTTGTTTGATTTGTGTTGTTCATTAAAGCTTTTCCTTATCTTAGAAAAAGTACTTGGGAAAAGTTTTCTTATGGAAATAAAAACAGAGGGAAATGATTAAAAATACTGTGGGGGGAAAAGAAAAGTTTGGCTTCTCTAATTTTGCTTTGTTTGCTTACGGTAGCTATTAGTCAGCTGTTTTTCCAGCCAAATTCTATTGTTGAAATCTTTCATTGTAATTTTTCTCAGATTTGTCAGGTACATATTCTTACTAAGAGCATAGCCATTTGAACTGCAAGTTCAAAACTCTGAAAAGCACCATGTGTATTGACGTCATTGGATGGATGGATGGATGGATGGATGGATGGATGGATGGATGGATGGAAGAAAGTTGCATCACTCAAGAACAGAGACGGTGACAGAGGCATACCTTAAGGTGAAAAATTATTAAATGCCTTATGGTGAAAAGGTTGCCGGACTAACTAGTATGAATAGCCACAGTCCAGGGTAAATTTACAATTCTGGGGCAAAGGGATTGAACAAGTGATAGCAATACACCAAAAACACATGTCTTGACCTCTTTCAGTCAGATTTTAGGCCAAATACAACTTTGCTTGTTCTGGTGGGTGATTGCCAATTACATTTTATTACTGGCTTTATTAGACCTATCAGTGGCCTTCAGCACCATGGACCACTTCTTTTTTACTACATCATTTGGAGAGATATTGTGGGTTATTAGTAGCATGGTACTTCATGGCTTTGGCCTTTTCTTCCCAATAAGACAGTAAACAGTTCCATCAAAGAGACAGAATCGGTTGCCTGGCCCCTAAATTAAGGCTTCACAAGGTATTCTGTCATCTGTTTTTGATTTATACTTACATCTGATCATCAAATAAGATTATCCAGCATTTTGGGGTTAGATGTTATCAATATGCTATAATATTCAATAGATTAATATGCTTAACAGGTGCAGAAGAAGTACTTGAAGGAAGGAGTAGTGACTTATTTTATAGAGAGAATTGTTAGAGTTCTTCTCTATAGCACTTTCACAGTCATTTGTATGGGGTTTATGTACATCTTTGCACAAGACTTAAAAATATACAAAATATCGGCTCTATTAATGTAATCTTTTTTCCTAGAAATAATATTGATATAAAACTTTGGGTAGCTCTTTTTCTTAAATTTGCTCTTGTAGGATAAAATCAGAACTCAAGTAACAGCAGAGTTGGGTGGTGGGGGCACAAATCACACCACATACTGAACAGGGTGATGTATCAAAGACTGGATGAATGGATCTCAGGCTATGGCGAATACAGTCACTGTGAGATGGAGTTTCAGATAACATAGTACCTATCAGCCCATCTTGAAAGCACATGATTAGATGCCTTTTGCCTCCATAAGTGCAGAGTCACACTGAAGATGACATCCAGGGTCCAGATAGGCTTAAAATAAATCTTTAAAGATTACAGCATGGAATCTCATGAAATATGAATTGCAGAGACACAAAATGATACACCAAAATACCCCATCATACTCTAATTCATATTATCAAATCATCTGTTCCCAGGGGTCATTTAGTAGAAAAAGAGGTGCAGGAGCTCATTAGAATAACTTATTTTCTTTTTCTTTTCTTTTTTTAAATAACATTTTTATTCCAAATTTTCATGTGCAATCATCAGTTATCAATATGAAATACAGTCAAATACACTTAAGTAGGATAGCAACATACAAATTGTAAACTCAGTGCACGTACAACAGTGGGGGAATCCCCCAAATTCGTCTTCTGTGAAGTGATTACAATACATTTCATAACAACATGTTATAAATATCAAAAGTATGTGAGTATAGAATCATACATAGTTCTACAGTAATTGGTGAGATGTCATGACATCCTCAGGTATACATTTAACCTAGTATGTTTTAATTCCAATTATGAATTCTTTAGAGTGAGGCAGATTCATAACCATTTGTAGTATTGAGACCAAGATGTGGGTATAACTTCTTCTCTTGTAAGAAAGTCTAGTATGGGTTCCCATTTTTCCATGAATTTATTAGAAATTGGTTGTAATGAAGCGTTGTTCAGTTTGCAAGTGACATATTCCATCAAGATTTGATCCCATAATTTTCTGTACCAGATTTGAATTCCAGGAGGATGATTGTCTTTCAAGCACATAGCAATGGAGGTCCTGGCAGCGTATATCATTATGTCCATTGTTTTTTTATGTCCATTGTTTTTGTGTGTTTTTGATTTTCTATATTGGGTGGCCAATAGTCAAGAAAGAGCCCTTCTGGGCAGATTGGCATATCTATGTTTGTAACACTTTTAACTAGTTTTTGTATTTCTTTCCATAAGCCCAGAATCTTCTCACACTGCCACCAACAATGTGCAAAAGTGCCAATTTGTTGGCATTCCTTCCAACACAAGGGCGAGTGTTTCGAGCATAACTTATTTTCATATGCCACACCCCCTGACATCACCAGAAGTGTGTCAGAAGGCAACACCCACCGCTCAGGCTCCACTGAACTGTTTTGGATTGCTAGCTATTGGGGAGGGGACATGCAGATCTGTCCTCACAGAGGAGGGAGAGCTTGTACCTGAAGGCGGGATGGGGGGGGGGGCTCTGCAACTTACCTGGCTGCTTGTTGCTCCTCATGGCCCAACTGAGGGCTGCTGGGAGCAGGGGGTGGGGCTTGTTGCATGTGCCCGCCCCCTGAGCTCCTTACTGCCGGAACTCCACTCCTGTGCGCTCCCGCAGGAAATGACCCCTGTCTGTTCCCATCATTTCTACATTTTCACCAATTCTTTATGAAGTTAGATAATGGCACTTAAATCTGCCACTCTAGACCTCCAGAAAGGATAACTTTCCATAAGCACTGAAAGGATGCAGTTGAATGCTGGAGAAGGAGCAGGCTGCAGATCTCAGGAGGAGGAGGAGATCAGATTTATACCCCACCCTTCAGTCAAAGTCTCCTTTCCCTTTCTCTTCCCACAACATACACCCTGTGAGGTGGGGGGAGGGCTGAGAGAGCTCTTTTGAGAAATGTTGTGAGAGAACACTCTGAAATAGCTTGTAACTGACCCAAGGTCACATCAGGAGCTGCATATGGAGGAGTGGGGATCAAACCCAATTCTCCTAGATTAGAGTCCATGCTCCTTGCCACTATACCAAACTGGCTCTCTTTGTAACTGTTTTTTGTAACTGCTCCTGAAGTATGGGCAATTTTGTAACTGCTTTGTAACTGCTCCTGAAGTATGGGCAATTTTGAGGATCAGTGCGCATAAGTTTGAACAAAGTCATTTAAACATCGTAATTTGTCATAATTAAAACTGCTAAACATATATGTGAGATCAGAAAAGGGCATATGTAAAAACATGTGGAATTCTAAGTGGGCTTTCAGTACAACTCTAAATATCAATGGACGGAAGAATATTACTTTGCTGGGGATTTCAGTGTTTGCCTCGGATTGGCACAGTACCTAAACTGTCAACATACATGCAGTTTATCCTCTTCAAATAAGCCCAGACTCTGTCAGAACTACTGAGCTCCAGAAAGTATGAGCTCAGAATCCAACGAAGTACCAGGACTCAGCCATGAGGCATAAGGCTATCCATAAAGAGAGCCACTCTTTTTATGTCACACTAGACAGACCCTGTCCAATAAGTGAATAGCACACATCATACTACCCCCCAGCATACAACTTTGTGACATTTATTGATAAACACAGAAGGGAAAGTTTTATAGTTTCAAAAACAAAGGAGGAAAAGATTGATAGCTTCAATGTTCTGGCACTAGGTGGGTAACACAGTAAAAGATAATAAGGAAGTAAACACATACAGACAAACAAACGGGGTAGCATGAGACGAATTGCATTAGTGTGCTCACCTGCGTGGAACTCAAGGTACCCTTTTTGCACATCAGTGTTAAGCCGATTATGAATCCACCCTTGGGGCCATCTAGAATGACTGACCTCCCCCAGACACTGCGGGAGAAGGGGTGAGCAAGCCCCATCCCCTCCCGGCTCACCCCAGGGCAACGGAGGTCGCTCCCGTTCCGCCCTCACCTGCAGGTAAGGCTTGCCCCGGTCCACTCCGCCCACCACGATATCCGCCGAAGCCATGGCTCCCGTCGGGGAGAAGCCGAAGCCCACGTAGCCCTGAGTGCGCACCTCCAGGCGGAAGGCGATCGCGCTGCCCTGAGGCGCCCAGGATAGCCGGTAGCGGGACGCCCAGTCCAGCACGGCGCTGTGCGGGTAGTGGCGCCCGACCACAGGGGGCAGCCCCCAGCAGCACAGGAGCAGCAACGGCGGCCAAGCGCACATCCTCCCCCTGCGCGCACTCCACGACGCGAAACAGCAGATTTGGGCGCCAACAGCGCGCCGCTTGCCTCTCACTGGGGCAGCGCCTTCCACGCCGGCTGAGGCGGCTGCCGCCGCTGCCGCTGCTGCTGCTGCTGGTCCGCTGCGCCACGCCACCTCCAATCTCCAGGCCGATGTTTTGTTGCCGCTGCCGCCGCCGTTGTCCACCACACTAGGCAGGGTGCCCCCCACCCTACTAAGGGTGGGTACCCATTTATCTACTTGCAACTAATTGCTTTCGAACCGCTGGGTGGGCCTGTAGTCTCAGTTACCATCTTTCTTTACAATCTGAACTCCATGCTTCCCCACACGCTCAGTTCTAATCCTCTTCCCCTGCAGGTTGGGAGTGTGAAGGTGCCCTGGGTCTACTATGGGCATGCAGTCTATGGATGCCACACGACACTCTTGGTACCAGAGGATCCATCACCAGGAGCAACTTTGCTGTAGGTGACTTGGCTGGAGTGCTCCAGGCCACTCCTGTATCGAACCCCCTTTTTAAAGCCGTCCATGCTCATGGCCGTTCCTTATATCCACAGGCAGGGAATTCCACTTTTTGCCTCCCCTAAATCTACTGCCCAGCCAATGTGTCTTAGTTGCCCCTGAAATCTTGTACGGTAGGTAAAAGAAAAAGAAAAAAGAAAAGTTCTTTTACTGCAACCATATACATAGTTTGATAAACCTGTATCATGCTCCTCCCCAGCTATATTTTCCCTAAACTGAAAAACAAAACAAAACACCACTCTTCAGTTTCCCTTCATTGGAGTGGAGAGATAGTCTTAGCCGTTCATCACTTTGGCTGCTCTCTTCTGCCCTTTCTGCACTCTATCTATCTATCTATCTATCTATCTATCTATCTATCTATCTATCTATCTATCTATCTATCTATCTATCTATCCATCCATCCATCCATCCATCCATCCATCCATCCATCCATCCATCCATCCATCCATCCATCCATCCATCCATCCATCCATCCATCCATCCATCCATCCATCCATCCATCCATCCATCCATCCATCCATCCATCCATCCATCCATCCATCCATCCATCCATCCATCCATCCATCCATCCATCCATCCATCCATCCATCCATCCATCCATCCATCCATCCATCCATCCATCCATCCATCCATCCATCCATCCATCCATCCATCCATCCATCCATCCATCCATCCATCCATCCATCCATCCATCCATCCATCCATCCATCCATCCATCCATCCATCCATCCATCCATCCATCCATCCATCCATCCATCCATCCATCCATCCATCCATCCATCCATCCATCCATCCATCCATCCATCCATCCATCCATCCATCCATCCATCCATCCATCCATCCATCCATCCATCCATCCATCCATCCATCCATCCATCCATCCATCCATCCATCCATCCATCCATCCATC
>NW_015170350.1:48690-61415 GCF_001447785.1 Gekko japonicus | reverse complement strand
AACACCATGCTGCAAAAACATGATTCCGAAGCATGAATTCTCAAGGATTCCTATGATTTTTGCTTTGGGTCACCCCAACATCACCATCATGGTGAAGCATGGATCCTCATGGATCCTTGAGGTCTTTGCTTTGGTTCACCCCAACATCACTATCAAATCATATATCATGTCCATGGGCACAGCTTGCATTAGAGAAATCACGGATCCACAGCTTCGTGGCAACACCATGCAGCAAGAACATGGTTTTGAAGCATGGATCCTCATAGATGCTCAGGATTTTTGCTTTGGGTCACCCCAACATCACCATCAAATCACATATCATGTCCATGGGCACAGTGTGCATGAGAGAAATCATGGATCCACGGCTTTGTGGCAACACTATGCAGCAAAAACATGGTTCTGTGGTGCAAGCTCTGTTCATGGATATAATATGTGACTGGATGGTGAGTTTGGGGTGACCCAACGCAAACCCCCCTATGATCCATGAGTATCCGTGCTTCAGATCCATGTTTTTGCAGCACGGTGTTTCCATGAAGCTGTGGATCTGTGATTTCTGTGGTGCAAGCTGTCACCATGGACATGGTATATGATTCAATGGTGAGTTTGACATGACCCAATGCAAAAACTGTGAAGATTATGAGGATCCATGCTTCAAAATCATGTTTTTGCAGGAGAGTTTCATCAAGAAGCCATGGATCCCTGATTTCTGTGGTGCATGCTCTCCCCATGGACATGACATGTGATTTGATGGTGAGTTCGTGGTGACCTAATGCAAAAATCCTGAGGATCCATGAGGATCTGTTCTTTTGTTCCATGTTTTTGCTGCATGGTGTGCCATTTATTTCTGTGGTGCGAGCTCTGCTCATGGACATGAAATGTGACTTGATAAGTTTTGTGTGACTCAGTACAAAAACCTTGAGAATCCATGAAAACCCATGCTTCAGAACCACGTTTTTGCAGGATGGTATGGATCCATGATTTCTGTGGTGCAAGCTCTGCCCATGGACATGATATGTGATTTGATGTTGATGTTTGGGTAACCCAACAGAAAAATCAGAAAAATCATAAGGATCCATGAGTATCTGTGGTTCAGAACCATGCTTTTGCTCCATGGTGTCACCACAAAGCCGTGGATATGGGACTGTTGTGGAACAAGCTGTAGCTATGGACTTGATATGTGGTTTGATGGTGAGTTCATGGTGACCAAACTCAAGAATCCTGAGGATCCGTGCTTTGGATCCATGTTTGTGCTGCATGGTGTTGCCATGAAGCTGTGGATCTGTAATTTCTGTGGTGCAAGCTGTGGCCATGGATAGGAGATGTGATTTGATGGTGATGTTGGCATGACCCAATGCAAAAAAACCCCCTGAGGATCTATGAGAATCCATGCTTTGGAATCATGATTTTGCACCATGGTGTTGCCAGGAAACTGTGGATCTGTGGTGTTTGTGGTGCAAGCTCTGACCATGGACATAATAAGTGACTTGATTATGAGTTTTGTGTGAGCCAATACAAAAACCCTACAAATCCATGAGGATCCATGCTTTGGAACCACATTTTTCAGGATGGTGTCACCACAAAGCTGTGACTCTATGATTTCTGTGGTTCAAGCTCTGCCCATGGACATGATATCTGATTTTATGGTGAGTTTGGGGTGATCCAGTTCAAAAAACATTAGGATCCATGAGGATGCATGGTTTGGAACCATGTTTTTGCTGCATGGTGTCGCCACGAAGCTCTTGATCCATGATTTCTGTGGTGCAAGCTGTGGCCATGGACATGGCATGTGATTTGATGGTGATGTTGGGATGACCCAATGCAAAACCCCTGAGGATCCATGAGGATCCGTGCTTCAGAACCATGTTTTTTCAGGATGTTGTCACCACAAAACTGTAAATCCATGATTTATCTGGTGCAAGCTCTGGCCATGGACATAATATATGATTTTGTGGTGAGTTTGGGGTGACCAAATTCAAAAACAGTTGGAATCCATGAGGATCCATGGTTTGGAACCATGTTTTTGCTTCCTGGTGATGCCACAAGCTGTGAATCCATGTTTTCTGTGGTTCAAGCTATAGTTATGGACAGGATATGTGATTTTATGGTGCTTTTGGGGTGACCCAATGCAAAAACCCTGAGGGTCTATGAGGATCCCTGCTTTGGAACCACATTTTTGCAGGATGCTGTCACCATGAAGCCATGAATCCATGACTTCTGTAGTGCAAGCTCTGCCCATGGACGTAATATATGATTTGATTGTGTATTTGGGGTGAAAAATTCAAAAACCGTAAGGACCCATGTTTTTGCTGCATGGTGTCACCATGAAGCCGTGGATCCATGATTTGTATGGTGCAAGCTGTGGCCGTGGACATAGTATGTGATTTGATGGTGGTGTTGGGGTGACCCATCACAAAACCCATGAGGATCCATGAAGATCTGCGCTTCAAAACCTTTTTTTTTTTTGCAATTGGGTGCTGCCACGAAGCTGTGGATCTGTGACCTTTGTGGTGTAAGCCGTGGCCGTCATATCTGATTTGATGGTGAGCTTGGGGGGAACCAAAGCAAAAATCCTAACGAACCCTGAGGATCCATGGTCCGAAACCATGTTTTTGCTCCATGGTGTCGCTATGAACCCATGGATCTGTGATTTCTGTGGTGCAAGTTCTGCCTATGGATACAATATGTGATTTTATGGAGATTTTAGGGTGACCCAAAGCAAAAATCATGAGGACCCATGAGGATCTGTGCTTTGGAACCATGTTTCTGTTGCATGGTGTCACCATGAAGTAATGGATATGTGATTTTTGTGGTGTGAGCTCTGTCCATGGACATGATAGGTGATTTGATATTGTGATATTGTGATAACCCTATGCAAATACCTTGAGGATCAATGAGGATCCATACTTTGGAACCTTTTTTTTTTTTTTTTGTTTTTGTGGTGCCATGAAGCCGGGGTTGTGGGATATGTGTGATTTTTGCTATACAATCTGTGGCTATTGATATTATAGGTGACCTGATGGTGAGTGTGGGATGACAGTACAAAAATCATGAGGATCCATGAGGACCCATGTTTTGGCACTATGTTTTTGCACTGTTGTGGGGCCACAAATCCTTGGATGCATGATTTTTGTGGTGCTGCCTATAGACTAAGACATGGTCTATTGTATGATGGTGGTTTCATTTAATTTCAGTGTAAAAATCATATGAATTTATCTGTGCTTTGGAACCGTGTTTTTGTTGCTTGGTGTCGCCATGAAGTCGTGGATCTGTGATTTTTGTGGTGTGAGCTCTGCCCATGGACATGATAGGTGATTTGATCATGATGTTGGGGTAACCCTATGCAAATACCCTGTGGATCCATGAGGATCCGTGCTTTGGAATTATGTTTTTGCTGTGTTGTGGGGCCACGCATCTGTGGATGCATGATTTTTGTGGTGTTGCTTATAGTCTAGGACATGTTCCACAGTATGATGGTGGTTTTATTTTGTTTCAATGTGAAAATCATATGAATTCATGAGGATCCATTTAAAATAATCTAGATCCGACTTTTACCCAGACCCAGAAGAGAGGGGCAAGAGAGATTTCTGAGGAGAGGGAGGGAGGGAAGGACAGGCAGCAGATTCAGAACAGGGAACCAGAGGCGCTGCGCCAGTGGTTAACTTGTGTGATCCAGCAGCAGCTCAAAATGCAGTGGCTGCCACTAGTTTAGGCCGATTGGACCAGTTCATGGAGGACATGTCCATCAATAGCTGTTACCCACTCTGAGTGACTACATGGAAGCCCCATGTCCGGATGCAATGTACAACTAAACTGAGAGGCAGCCTGATGTAGTGGTTAAAGTGTCAAACTAGGATCTGGGGAAAACCCAGGTTCAGATTCCCAACTCTGCCCTGGAAGCTTGCTGGGTGACCTTGGGCCAGTCACACACTCTCTGCCTAATCTGCCTCACAGGGTTGTTGTGAGGATAAAATGGAGGAGAGCAGAACAATGTAAGCTGCTTTAGGTTCCCATTGTGGACAAAGGCAGCATATAAATAAATAAATAAATACATACATACATACATACATACATACATACATACATACATACCAATGGTGAGGCTTCAGAATCTGGTTGGTCTTCCAGGGGCATCTGGTTACCACTGTGTGAAACAGGATGGTGAATTAGATGGGCCATTGGCCTGATCAAGTAGTGCTGCTCCTCCATTCTTATTGGAAGGTCAGCTGGTCCTTGAGCAGAGGCTGAGCACTTCCCTGGCACTTATGAAGAAGAAGAAGAAGAAGAAGAAGAAGAAGAAGAAGAAGAAGAAGAAGAAGAAGAAGAAGAAGAAGAAGAAGAAGAAGAGATTGGATTTATACCCCACCCTTCACTACCCAAAGGAGTCTCAGAGCGGCTTACAAACTCCTTTCCCTTCCCCTCCCCACGAGGGTCTTCTGTAATTTAGATTATTAATAGATGAAATTTTCTCCATCTCTCTCTCTTCAGGCTGTGGAGGTTCTGCCTGCTGTACTTCTCTCTGTCATATGGCTATTCAAAGCACAGGAATTCTGCTCAGGGGTGTCATCTGCCTTACAGAGTGGGGGTGGTCCAGCAAGGGACAAGTAGAGTGATGGCTTCAACGCATCCAGCTCCTGAAAGCCTTCTGGAGACAATGCCAGTCCCCATGCTATCCTCGCTAGTCCAAATGGCACACTGTTGGAGAAGAATGATCACCAGCAATTGTGTAGTGAAAACACTGAATCGTAGAGGGATCATTGAACAAGGTCTTGTGGGGTGGCGGCAACCGTTGTGCTGCTTTCTGTGCACATTTGACATCCATAAGCCACATCTAGATTGTACGAATCCTTTGCCTGTCCCAGTATCAAATAAGCAGGATTTGGCAGGATCGGTGCGAACAGTGGTCCAAAACAGTGACTGCTGCACAAAATCCCTTCCCTAAACAGTGTGTCTTTCCTTTGGTTCTCCAGACCCCTCCCAGGCAGTCTAGCACCACAGACAAAACCAGCCTGGGGGTAAACTGGTGTCTGGACAAGCCAAAGTTTAATCATGCAATCGGCAGGGTGGGAACAGTAATTGTTTGGACATTTTCTCCTACTCTTATCTTGCAGGCACAAGGCAGGTCGCAACAGAGTGCAAGCTGCAACCAAGAAGATTTAAATAAAAATCACATTAGAAGCAATGACTGCATACGCAAGACGTTGATAGATACTCCTTCATATCTTTTAACTGTCTTGTCATATTTGTGGTCTAGGTGTGGTCTAGGTAGGTTTTTATCCCCTACTTCATTGCATGCTTGTGGGGAGAACAGGAATTTTAATTGTGTTGATGATTGTGAATAAAGGGGAGTATTACTGTAATCTTGTATATAATGTAATATCACTTTGATCAGCCTATTCCAATTCCATGTGTGACATCCATCCCATGAAATCTGAATACCTTTTGACCTGCGGCTCGTTCCCATAATCATTTATTTAACCCCATGGTGGTGTAGATGTTATGATATCTTGCAATGGTTGAAATTATAATTCATTACACCCTGGTAAATTTCTGAGAAAGGTGGTAAGTATCTCTACTTTTACTGTATTTTACAGGATGATTGACCAACGAGCCCTTTGTTTGTTGTACCTGTCAATGGTACATCACAGGGGTAAAGGTTTTTGCAGATGAAGGGGTTTTTTGAGTGTGTATTCCTTCAGTGTGCTGGACGTTCACAAACTATACAGGGACAGAGCCAATCCCTATTCTGATTGCTGCCTATACAGATACAAGCTTAGGGTCTAGTAGGACTAATGTAGGCTTTATACTCTAAAGGACCTTGTAATATATGTGCCCTCCCCCTGCCAGGTGCTATTTATTTATTTGTTTAAAACATTTTTATGCTGCCTTTCTACCCAGTCAATGTCTCCAAGACAGCAAACAAGAAAACAGTAAAATACATGAACAATTAAAAACAACATTTAAAATGACACAATAATGCAATAAAACACATAAACATACAATAACAACAGAAGTAGGAAGGAAGACCAGGGGTCATTTCCTGCAGGAGCGCACAGGAGCAGAGCGCCAGCAGTAAAGAGTCCAGGGGGCGGGCACATGCAACAAGCCCCACCCCCTGTTCCCAGCAGCCCTCAGTCAGAGCAAGAAGCAGCCAGGTAAGTTGCAGAGCTCCCCCCGGCCCCCCAGTCCAAAACAGTCCAGTGGCACCTTTAAGACCAAGTTTTATTCAGGTACAAGCTCTCCCTCCTCTGCGAGGACAGATCTGCACGTCCTCCCCCCACAATAGCTAGCAATCCAAAACAGTCCAGTGGAGCCTGAGCGGTGGGTGTTGCCTTCTGACACACTTCCGGTGATGTCAGGGTGTGTGGCATATGCTAATGAGTTATGCTAATGAGTTATGCTAATGAGCTCCTGCACCTCTTTTTCTATTAAATGACCCCTGAGGAAGACAATAACCATTATTGGGTGTATGCCAAATGAAACAAAGAGGTCTGCACCTGTTAGTGGAAGACACCGATAGAGGGAGACCGATGATTCCCCAGAGAGGGAGTTCCAAAGTTTTGGTGCCACAGCCAAGAAAGCCCTACTTGGGTCACCACCAGTATAGCCTCAGATGGTGGGGGCAACCCAAAGCAAGGCTTCCAGAGATGACCAGCATGAACGGGTAGGTTCATATGAAAGAATGTGGTCCTTAAGGTATGTGGGTCCCAGGCCATACAGGGCTTTAAAGGTCAATAGCAGCACTTTGAATTGAACCAAGAAGTAAACTGGATCTCTGCCTTGAAGTACCTTTGACCCTTCTTGTTTCGTACTTCAGCTGTGGTAAAATTTAAACTCTGGATGCTGTTTTTGCTCACTAAATGGAAATAGTTCTGAAAAGACTGGTGTTTTATGATCACTTTTAAATGGCAACAACAACGAACCACAAACATAGGAAAGCAGGGGAATTCCAATGAGGCCACATTTTGGCAGATCCGTGCTCAGGTGTACACAAATGTCTCCAGGAATGATGTCCCATTCTGAAAAGTATAGTAGTCTCCTCCCACCTCCAATTCTTTATTTAGTCTTTATTGGAAAGGAATTATGGGAAATTGGCTGGAAACCACAAGAAAGGTGTGGGCAAAAGGGGTTGCTCTTATATGAAAAGACAAATCCCGACATTCCAACCACAATGTAAACTTGTGGAACTTCACTTTTCAAAGGATTAAATGAGGTTGCCTTAAAAGTAAGATGGAAAGCTTGGTTAAGCAAAATAACACAAGTAAGGAAAGAAGTCAGTGGGTATTTTTCTATGCCATGTATGTGGGTGGTACATAATTCACAAGTGTAGGAGCATGGACCTCAGTGCTAAAATAAAGTATGAGGTCACATGTTTCCATTTAGCCTTTTAAACTTGCTTTTTGAAATCTTTTCCTAAAGCTGTGGTATGCAGACATTTTTATCTGAAATAGTTCCTGCTCCAGGCCCTCACATCTTCATCTCATTCAGGCAAACACCTTTCTTCATGGCTCTTGGTTCAATGGGGCAGATGTTTTGCAAATCTCTCTGAAACTGGAGTGTCCCCTGAGCCTTCAAAGAGCATTGCCTCCAAGCTATCAGGCTCTCAAAGATACTTATGCCCTTGGTTTTAAACTTAAATACCCATCAGTTGCTTGTGTCCTAATTTGTTTGGAAGTTAGTAAGCAGCACAGACCTATATTCAGAGAAGAGGGGCAATTTCAAGTTAGTGGACAGGGAGAAACTCCTTTTACAAATAAGTTCAGATTGGATTGCGAGCGCCCCTAAATTTGGAAGTACAGTTTATACAGCAATGCAGAGTTAAATTGGCATGAGGCTATAAAAGGCCACACGAAAGCTATTCTGGAGTTTCAAAATAAAATTTGGATTAGCAATTGAGCTACATGTTACCAATAATAATAGCTCCTGCAATAGTTGTTTCTCATTTACCTAAGGTAGTTTAATGCAACAGCCCTTTGAGGTACACTATTATTTTCCCCATTGCTAAGCTGGAAGGAAATGAAGCGATGTTTGAGGCCTGCTAAGCATCCGTAGTATAGCTCAGATTCAAATTCTAGTGACAACACTGATTTCCAATTCCCTGTCTTTTGGACTCTTAGCACTAATGCTAAGTAGAGCAATATATAGTAAATGCTATAGAAAGGATAGGTGAATGTCAAGCTTTACTAGTAAGGTTTTAGGAAATGTATCAGTTAATGTATCTCAAGGATATCTAATGAATGACCAACTATTATCTTTGGTTCCATCATTTACATGTAAATGATAACTTTCAGCTTGGAAGTGGCAGACAAGCTTTGTGGTACAAACTTTACTGACATTTAAAAAGAAGTCTCAGAGTTAATCAAGTATAGGGGTGGACGTGAACCAGCTCAAAGTTTGTGATGAATTTGGGGCAGTTCATGGTTTGTCAACTGAAGTTTGTGGTGGCTCTGCCGCCATGAATGTTCACAAACTTTTAGTGTTGTTTGGGGTAGGTTCATATGAAAGAATGTGGTCCTTAAGGTATGTGGGTCCCAGGCCATACAGGGCTTTAAAGGTCAATAGCAGCACTTTGAATTGAACCAAGAAGTAAACTGGATCTCTGCCTTGAAGTACCTTTGACCCTTCTTGTTTCGTACTTCAGCTGTGGTAAAATTTAAACTCTGGATGCTGTTTTTGCTCACTAAATGGAAATAGTTCTGAAAAGACTGGTGTTTTATGATCACTTTTAAATGGCAACAACAACGAACCACAAACATAGGAAAGCAGGGGAATTCCAATGAGGCCACATTTTGGCAGATCCGTGCTCAGGTGTACACAAATGTCTCCAGGAATGATGTCCCATTCTGAAAAGTATCGTAGTCCCCTCCCACCTCCAATTCTTTATTTAGGCCTTATTGGAAAGGAATTATGGAAAATTGGCTGGAAACCACAAGAAAGGTATGGGCAAAAGGGGTTGCTCTTATATGAAGGGACAAATCCCGACATTCCAACCACAATGTAAACTTGTGGAACTTCACTTTTCAAAGGATGAAATGAGGTTGCCTTAAAAGTAAGATGGAAAGCTTGGTTAAGCAAAATAACACAAGTAAGGAAAGAAGTCAGTGGGTATTTTTCTATGCCATGTATGTGGGTGGTACATAATTCACAAGTGTAGGAGCATGGACCTCAGTGCTAAAATAAAGTATGAGGTCACATGTTTCCATTTAGCCTTTTAAACTTGCTTTTTGAAATCTTTTCCTAAAGCTGTGGTATGCAGACATTTTTATCTGAAATAGTTCCTGCTCCAGGCCCTCACATCTTCATCTCATTCAGGCAAACACCTTTCTTCATGGCTCTTGGTTCAATGGGGCAGATGTTTTGCAAATCTCTCTGAAACTGGAGTGTCCCCTGAGCCTTCAAAGAGCATTGCCTCCAAGCTATCAGGCTCTCAAAGATACTTATGCCCTTGGTTTTAAACTTAAATACCCATCAGTTGCTTGTGTCCTAATTTGTTTGGAAGTTAGTAAGCAGCACAGACCTATATTCAGAGAAGAGGGGCAATTTCAAGTTAGTGGACAGGGAGAAACTCCTTTTACAAATAAGTTCAGATTGGATTGCGAGCGCCCCTAAATTTGGAAGTACAGTTTATACAGCAATGCAGAGTTAAATTGGCATGAGGCTATAAAAGGCCACACGAAAGCTATTCTGGAGTTTCAAAATAAAATTTGGATTAGCAATTGAGCTACATGTTACCAATAATAATAGCTCCTGAGATAGTTGTTTCTCATTTACCTAAGGTAGTTTAATGCAACAGTCCTTTGAGGTACACTATTATTTTCCCCATTGCTAAGCTGGAAGGAAATGAAGCGATGTTTGAGGCCTGCTAAGCATCCGTAGTATAGCTCAGATTCAAATTCTAGTGACAACACTGATTTCCAATTCCCTGTCTTTTGGACTCTTAGCACTAATGCTAAGTAGAGCAATATATAGTAAATGCTATAGAAAGGATAGGTGAATGTCAAGCTTTACTAGTAAGGTTTTAGGAAATGTATCAGTTAATGTATCTCAAGGTCATCTAATGAATGACCAACTATAATCTTTGGTTCCATCATTTACATGTAAATGATAACTTTCAACTTGGAAGGGGCAGACAAACTTCGTGGTACAAACTTTACTGACATTTAAAAAGAAGTCTCAGAGTTAATCAAGTAGAGGGGTGGGCGTGAACCAGCTCAAAGTTTGTGATGAATTTGGGGCAGTTCATGGTTTGTCAACTGAAGTTTGTGGTGGCTCTGCCGCCATGAATGTTCACAAACTTTTAGTGTTGTTTGTGGCAGTTTGTGAATGGATACATTTTCCAGACAGACGGATGCCACTCAATTAAACTGTTTACAAAACACCAAGGCAACAGGGAGGCAGAATTCTCCAGCCTTGGAAACACCAACAGGAGGAGGCCCTCCAAAGCTTAGCAGGCACTGCTGGCCACCAATCACAGAGTTTCCATTCTGTTTTATGGGCTCTGAACAGTACGCAGATGGAGAGTGATTTCAGCGAAGCGTACTTTATTCAATCAGGAACAAGACAGCTTTTGCCGGCTCGCAGGACGGTTTATATTCCCCGTGAAACCGCCACCCATAACACACCTCCACTTCCCAATAGGTTATTTACAGGGGCCGAGAGTTCCATAGGCTCACGGCCGGGACCTAGCCCCCTGATTGGTGCGGGCTAGGATCCGCATAGTCTATTGTCTCTAAGAGCGAAGCTCGACGTTTGTGTTTGACCGCGTGGAGCCCTAGCCGGCCACGCGGTCTGACTGGATATATTACAGGCTCAGAATGCTATATATTCAGTCAACTCAGCTCCCACCCTCTCCTCTGGTGACAGTAAAAGAGAGTGGCATGGAGTGTCTTAAAACCAGAGCAGATTCATTGCTTTCTGCTTGTGATCTTCTCTGTGCTGCTGGCATTTGGGTGTAGGTGGACTCAGGGCTCTGAGCCACCCAGTCTCACTGCTCACATTAAGCACAGAGGCTTAGCTGGTGGGTTCCTTGGATGAGGGCGCACATTTATATACTCTCCCAGGGCTTGGTTGTCAGGGGTGGTCTCAGGGCTCTAAGCCACCCAGTCTCTCTGCTCCAGATGAGCACAGAGGCTTAGCTGGTGTGTTCCTTGGACAAAGGCCCATATTTATACCCACTCCTCATGATCGTGGACACCATGCGGTTCAAAGTGGGTGGAAGGAGTGATCATTGTTGGGGGGGAAGAAGCCCCCCCCCACATAGCAGGGGCCCCTGACCTCGAGCACGAAACCAACCCTGCCACACACACACACACCCCAGAGCCCCACCCCAGCAGGGCATCACCAGAGGTCTCAGAGACTCCTTCCCCTACTCTGTCCTTGTGGTTTTCCCAAGAGGAAAAAAGAGTTTTTAGCAGCACTGCCCAGACACCAGCAGTTGCTAAAGGTCCTTGGGGGAAGCATCCTCCCCTTCCAAATCCCAACTCCCTGCTGCTCCTGCTATCCCAAGTGCACCCCCCGGCACCTCCCAGCCGAGTGTCAGAAAGCAACTGTGCCTCCCACTGGCTCCAATCGTGGGGCCCCATTTTCACGCCACCTTGTGGAAACAATTCCATGCCCTCCCCAATGGCTCTAGTATGGCAGAGTGCCAAGTATGCCACACCCATGTCCAGAGGGGCACAAACATCCAACACCTGTTTCCCTCCATTCTCTGCAGGCATCTGCAAAGGGTGCCCCCCATTTTGTTGCCGCCGGAGGAAGATTGGTGAGCTGTGGGAGGAGGGAGAGGCCCACTCCCTCTCAGCAGGGACAAGTGGAAGGGGAGCAGGAGGCCCCTCCAAGAAAGGCTCCCCACTGATGACACCAAATACTGATTGATCAGGAGAAAGCTCTTTAGGAGACTTCTGATTTTGTCTTGGGGGGGGGGCAGAGATTTTACACATTTCTCCTTTAGTGCTTCCCCCTGGGGTGATTTCCCTGTATGGCAGTTATGAGTACTTTCTGGCATGTGCCCACCTTATCTTCCTGTCCACAGAACAGTGAAAGTTTATGTATTTTATTTTGAGACTTTTTTCTTTTTGCTTCCCTGTTCTCTGGGAACATCTGATCAAGGACACTGGGCCAGAACAGACCCCCTATTCCACACTTGGTCTAGTCTCTCTCTTCTTTCTCCTTTCTCACCCCTCACTATCACTTCTCCACATTTATCTTAAAACACATGTTGAATCCAATAATTAAAAATGTCTCTGCATTAGATGAGGCAAAAACTTATTCCTTGGTGTACAGGTCTTTGCCCACCCAAGCCAGTCCAGGAATGGGAGGGAATCCAGTACTTTTCAGTACATTAAACAACAAGCCACGGGACAGTCTATACCCTCTCTGGTTTCCAGAACAATTTGCCACCAGAACCTCTTTTCACTAGTCCCTGCCTTTCCTAAGGGAGAGATTCCAAACCCTTAGTTGGCATCTGGGACAGAACACCTTAACAACTCACTCCAGAGATGCACACCTTTCCTCTCCAATAGTAGCGTATATGGGGAGTGTTTAGGCTTTGGAATTCAGTTACAACATCAAAGACAATTTAGCAATAACAGAGATCTTTATTTAGTACAGAGCTTAGCATAGACTACCAGAGATTACAAAAATAACAAAGGCTAGGGCTGTTAGCCTTAACTAAACATTAATGATTCATAGTTACCACGTCAGGAGTATTCCTCAGTCCAAGATAGTCC
>NW_015170350.1:40044-48665 GCF_001447785.1 Gekko japonicus | reverse complement strand
CACTAAGCAACTCTTTGTCTCTCAAGAGGCAGCATTTTCAGGTGCAATAAAACAAACTGTCAGAGGAGGAAAAGAGAGCTAAGCAAGTGAGCTCACTCCCCTAGGGATCAAAACAATTATACCCCAATTCCAGTCACAAATTAGATGTGGCTATCAGCCAATTGCAAGTGGGCATGGGTGTGCCCAATTATTGGTTGCCATAGCTGCGTGTGGGGATAGGCTATAAGTTTGGGACCCAGCCTGCAATCATCTGACCCCAAACTCCAGCTACTTCATGGTCTATGTGACTAGTCGCATGTGGGCCAGAAAGTGGAGCCATGAGGTCTGTCGTTTGGCATGAAAGTGTGAAAGAATGTGGGTTTATGGCATGGCTATTGAGGCCATGTGGCCCCCACCATTTGGCTTGCAACAGGAAACAAGACACAGCATGTTATCAAAATACATCACTGGAGAAGGCATGTGGATATAGAAAGCAGAAAGCAATTTTTTATACATTTAGTAACTTGGGTGCCAGCTGACAGCTGCCAACCATCATGGTTAGCTTGGGCCTGACATTAGAGATCTTCTGCTTTCCTGTGGGCATCAAAACTCACTTTCAATTGCATAAGCACTGGGGGTTCTGCTTTTGGGGAACATTTATTTCATCTTGTCTTCTAAATATGAACGCGCTTTCCCCCAAGCATTGTGGTCTAGCTAAGTGGGTATATCTGCTCTGGCATTACTGCAAGCCTGCACCTGGATAATCACCATCCTGGCTCAAGAAATCAGGAGGGTCCATTTCTGGGATCTAAATTTTATATCGTAATCATTGTGAACAAGAACAGTTATACAACATTATGCAAGGTGATATGAAACAGAGAAGCCTAGACGAGAGAATGGAACAATGCTAACAATTGCTCTCATAGAATAAACCCTATTAATTATCTGTCTTAATAATACTATATAATCTTGTAAAGTAAAGGTTTTGCGAATTATTTTTAAAGTCTATATTAGGTCGGCATAATTTTTGCCTGGGCCTTTTGTTACTTCCAAGTACAATAAGAAAAGGAGCCCCTTGGATGAACTTGGAAGCACAGGTGGGATTCTCCATTCCTCTCACGGGATGAGATTTTATCTGCTATTATTTCTAAGTTAATTCCAGTTATGTTGGGTTGAAATTCACTGTACATTTTCCACTAGACAGTCTGGGAAGTGGTATATGCACTTTTACGGTTTAATGTTTTACCACTTTGAAGAAGGCTATATTTCGTTGCTCATCTATAGCACAAGACAAAATATATGGGAACAGAAGACTTGTGATAATCCTGTACTAAGCTTTAACAGCTGCTCAGAAGAGGGGAGACGCTATCCTGCTCTGCACCTGAGCTCTATCCCTCTTGCACTTTCTCTTTATTTCCCATGGCATAATTGATAATATGAATAACAGGATTAGTTGATTGATTCAGGTGGGTAGCTGTGTTGTTCTGAAGCGGAGGAACAAAGTTTGAGTCCAGTGGCTCCTTTAAGACAAAAAAGTTTTATTCAAGGTATAAGCTTTTGTGTGCAAGCACACTTCCTCAGATACAGTGAAACAGAATTTCCTTAAGCCCTACATACGGGAAGGGGGGGGGCTGTCAGGAAGGGCCAGTCAACTTCAAGATGCATAAGTAAAGCTGAGATTGTATCAAGGCGGCTGGTAAGACCAATGAATGGCAGCAAATTGGCACACAGATGCAAGAGCTAACAAACAGATGTGAGAACGAAGCTTGAGTCCAGTAGCACCCCCAAGACCAACCAAGCTCAACCCTGGGTACATGCAAGAACAGAGAGACTCTGCATGTATAGATGCATACTTCTTGAAATACATTGAAACAGATTTTCACAAATGTTACATACGGGTGTGGGGATGAGTTGTTAGGACCAGCTAATTAGAGTCAAGGTGCATAAGTAACTGAGCAATAAATACAGCTAAGATTGGAATAACACATTTGGTAAGACATGTAAATAGCAGCAAATTGGTGTGCAGATAATAAAGGAATTAACATCAGATGTGAGAACTAGGTTTGAGTCCAGTGACACCTTTAGGACCAACAAAGTTTAATTTCTGGATATAAGTGAGAACTGAGTGACTTAGCATGTGTTGTGAGATAAGAAGCCAATATCTCTGTTAAGCCCTGGGGGTTCCATGTCCTAAGTGTTGTAATAACTTGTAATTCAGCAATCTCCCATTTCAGTCTGTTTCTTAAATTCCTTTGCAATAAAACAGTTACTTTGAGGTCACCTACTGAGTGCCCTGGGAGGCTGAAATAGTCTCCTATAGGTTTCTCTGTTTTGTTATTCTTGATGTCAGATTTGTGTCCATTTATCTTTTGATTGTTCCCCTGATTTGTGATGGGGCTAGGGTTGCCAGGTCCCTGCCTTTTGCCGGCAGGGGACTCTAGGCTCCTTTCCTGGATCTTCTAGCACGCGAACCGTGATGACATCACCCAAAAATGATGTCATCACACTAGGCATGTTGCAAGGGGATGCTCTAACATTGGGCCAAAAAGTCTATGGTCACCATAGAGTTTTTGGCTGAATTCTAGAGCGTCCCCCCTGCAACATGCCTGGTGCAATGACATCGTGCCGGGCACATTGAGCACCACAAAACTCTTCGGGGGCGGGGCTCCCCTGCCAGCCAGCTGGCCAGTGGGCAGATCAGGGGCCCCAAATTCAGGGGAAACCCCACCCCCATTAGGGGGATAGCAACCCTAGGTGGGGCTTTGCTCTTGCTAGTGTTTGTAGAACCAGATCTGTAGCACACATTTGTGCAGTGATACCACTTCTGTATGGCAGTATGGTAGCACGATGAAATTTTTTTAAAAATAGAAAAAACAAGAGGGGGACCCGCGATACTCGCGGGGGGGAGAAGAGCTCGTCTCCTCCATCCCCCCCGCTCAATCTCCCTGAGGCGGCGGCAGAGAGGCCGGTCCTCCCCCCCGCTCGGCTCCGAGGCGGAGGCAGCGGTGGAGAGGCCGGTCCTCCCCCCGTCCGCCCGGCTCCGAGGCGGAGGCGGCGGCGGCGAGGCCGGGTCCTCCCCCCCTTTGCCAGACTCGGCGGCGGCAAGGCCGGTCCTCCCCCCCGCCCGCCCGGCCGCCCAGCTCCGAGGAGGAGGAGGCGGCACGGCGGCAGTGAGGCCAGCTACAGAGCTCTGTCACTTTTGGGGGGATTTAAACATCCCCCGAAATTTTTTTCAACTTTTTCGATTTTTGTGCACACGTGGGGATTGCCCCACATGTGTACAAACCTCCCTCTCCCCACCAAGTGCCCCCGGAGCGCGGATTTAGCGATCCGCACTCACGGGGGCAACTTGGCTATTAGATATATAGATGGAAAGGTTAGCCAGAAACAAAACTCTCATCCATACAACTCATGGGGTGGAAACATCCATCCACACAGCATAGGAATACCCTTATCTGTAGCAGTATAATGGTTAAGAGAAATGTGTTCTAGAATGGCCCTGCTTTAAAGAACAGCTTAGCTGTGAGCTCACGAGATACCATCAGGCAAGCCACTATCTGACAGTACTCAACAGGATTGGACATTCAATAAACAATGCAATGAGATTAGGGTTGTAAAACCAACCAGACATCTAAAAACAGAACTGAAGCAAAGTGCATTAACAGGACACATTAAATGATGCAAAATTCCATAGCAGGGTCCTAGTTGTAACAAGCTATACACAGTAGATAGATAGATTACAGTCCCTAATAATTTTATAAGTAACTTTGTGGATCATTTAGCACAGTGCAAGACTATTGCCTGCATAGAAAAGTCCTCTTGAATAATTCAGTTTTGCCTAGTGGGTGGAAATCCATAAGAGTGGGAACCTTCCCAACCTCCTTGGGCAGGCCATTTCACAAGGTGGGGGCCACAACAGAGAAGACACGTGTATGGGGAAATGTTGATTTTGCCTTTTGCAGGCTGGCACATGCAGAAGCCCTGCTCCAATGAGTCCAGCTATCATGGCAGAGCATAGGTGGAGAGGTGGTCTCACAGATATAGGAGTCCAAGGCCAAAAAGGGCTTTGTATGTGATAATAATCACTGGTGTAACATAGTTGTTGTGATGTGTATAGACATGCATACCTTTACATGAGCCCTTGAGAGCTAGTTTCTGTTTTATAAGAACATAGGAGATCCCTGCTGGATCAGACCAGTGGTTCCTCTGGAGGGCCATCAACTGAGCACAGAGGCCAATCAGTTCCTCTGGAGGTCCGACAATAGGACATAGAGGCCTATGTTGCCTCCTGGCACTGGTATTCAGAGGTTTACTGCCTCTGAACATTGAGGTTCCCATTAGTCACCATGGCTAGCAGCAACCGATAGAGACCTATCCTCCATGAATCTGTAATCTATTACATAGATCAACACTCAGTTTCCAGTATAAAATTATGTTACGACTGCTGCTTAAGAAATAAACAGTAGGTAAGGGAATTCAGAACTGAAAACAGTCAGAAAGAATAACAGGAGTTGTGATGGCTCTTACATGATATTGGAAGTATAGATTATTCCAGTTGTGCGATTACATAAAGATATTGCATATGTTTTAATCAATTAGAAAGAAAATAAAATGACAGAAGTGGCACAGCTTAGCAAAATTGATTACAATTAAGGCCATGATTGTTTGTACGCTGATTTATGAGCAATTGAACTCTGTGGATTTTTCTTCTGAAGTGTGCTCAGATTCGCGATGTAAGTTCCGCTGAAATTAATGGAAGGCAAACATTTCCTCTGGCCATAGCTTAGCACAGAATTGGATGTGCTTAAAAGGCATTCATTTCATTGGGCTGGATCTGATGATTTGTTTCACTCACACAAAGGGTTCTTGTACAAGATTTCCACTGATTCCTTCCCTCTGTCCACCCCCCCCCATTCCCAGTGGTCCACCAACCCCCAAGGAGTAGTATTTTGGGTAGCAAAACAGGCTGCAGTTGGAAAACAAAGAAAGGAAGTGCCACTCTTCAATTGCAAATATAGGTCCAGGGCATAGGATCCAACCCACTCTGTGTGCTTAACTGTGGATGCTGAAAAGTGGCCAATCCATATAACTGATTCCAGTTAAGGCCCTTAACCTGCCAGTATCAAATACCACAGATTTTGTGATGAGACCAATGCTCCCTCTAAGCTGTGGGTTCTTGTGAGCAAAAATTCTACCTTGTGAGCTACTGGCATTGAAGTTGTGAGCGAGCAATTTGGCTACTGCATAAATTAGTTTGCTCTGGAGCCCTCCTTCCTGAGCTAAAACAAAAATGTGTGAGCCGGAGGCTGAAAAATTGTGAGCTAGCTCACACTAACTCAGCTTTAGAGGGAACATTGGATGTGACTCATGGGATGCAGGTAAAGAACTGTGGTATGACCCATGAAGGGGCAAGTGCAGGGCCATACCCAGTGGTGGGGCACATGGGAAGTGCCCCCTTTTGTATATGCAGTGCCCCACCCCTATCCCCCACCCCGATCTTCCCTTTCAGCCAGGCATCGTTTAATCTACACTGGCCTGAAGCAATTTCACTAACCCTACTTCCTTCCTGCAGCTCTTCCTGCTTCTTGGAGGGTGGAAGGAGGAAGGAAGGAAGATTAGCGAAATTGCTTCAGGCCTGTCCCCTGAGCTGACCCTCCAGACAAGGTGCCAAAGGCAGCCCAGTGGCGGCAGATGCTCGGTGCCTTCATTGGGGGTGGAAGGGAAGCAGGGCTTGCTGGGTCTGCCATGTAGCCACTTCTTGGGGCAAGAAACAGTTGCAGAGCCCAGCCACCCTTGTCCTTCCCACCCGCATTGGCACCCCATCATAAAGATATTGCATATGTTTTAATCAATTAGAATGAAAATAAAATGACAGAAGTGGCACAGCTTAGCAAAATTGATTACAATTAAGGCCATGATTGTTTATACGCTGATTTATGAGCAATTGAACTCTGTGGATTTTTCTTCTGAAGTGTGCTCAGATTCGCGATGTAAGTTCCGCTGAAATTAATGGAAGGCAAACATTTCCTCTGGCCATAGCTTAGCACAGAATTGGATGTGCTTAAAAGGCATTCATTTCATTGGGCTGGATCTGATGATTTGTTTCACTCACACAAAGGGTTCTTGTACAAGATTTCCACTGATTCCTTCCCTCTGTCCACCCCCCCCCATTCCCAGTGGTCCACCAACCCCCAAGGAGTAGAATTTTGGGTAGCAAAACAGGCTGCAGTTGGAAAACAAAGAAAGGAAGTGCCACTCTTCAATTGCAAATATAGGTCCAGGGCATAGGATCCAACCCACTCTGTGTGCTTAACTGTGGATGCTGAAAAGTGGCCAATCCATATAACTGATTCCAGTTAAGGCCCTTAACCTGCCAGTATCAAATACCACAGATTTTGTGATGAGACCAATGCTCCCTCTAAGCTGTGGGTTCTTGTGAGCAAAAAATCTACCTTGTGAGCTACTGGCATTAAAGTTGTGAGCGAGCAATTTGGCTACTGCATAAATTAGTTTGCTCTGGAGCCATCCTTCCTGAGCTAAAACAAAAATGTGTGAGCCAGAGGCTGAAAAATTGTGAGCTAGCTCACAGTAACTCAGCTTTAGAGGGAACATTGGATGTGACTCATGGGATGCAGGTAAAGAACTGTGGTATGACCCATGAAGGGGCAAGTGCAGGGCCATACCCAGTGGTGGGGCACATGGGAAGTGCCCCCTTTTGTATCTGCAGTGCCCCACCCCTATCCCCCACCCCGATCTTCCCTTTCAGCCAGGCATCGTTTAATCTACACTGGCCTGAAGCAATTTCACTAACCCTACTTCCTTCCTGCAGCTCTTCCTGCTTCTTGGAGGGTGGAAGGAGGAAGGAAGGAAGATTAGCGAAATTGCTTCAGGCCTGTCCCCTGAGCTGACCCTCCAGACAAGGTGCCAAAGGCAGCCCAGTGGCGGCAGATGCAAGGGAAGCAGGGCTTGCTGGGTCTGCCACGTAGCCACTTCTTGGGGCAAGGAACAGTTGCAGAGCCCAGCCACCCTTGTCTTTCCCACCCGCATTGGCACCCCACGGGCTCCGGGCCACCCTTGCCACTGCAATGCATATGAGGGGGACCCCCTGGTTGGGGATCATCAAGCCACGCAGCTGGGTCCTGAGTGGAGGAAGCCAGGCAAGGGTGTGGGGTTGAAAGGGGGGCACTCGAGGGGTTCCATCTGGAGGTGGGAGGGCCCAAAGGTGGCAGGGAGGCTGGGGTGGGAGCTGTGGAGAAGTCACCTGGCAGGCCTCCCTCAGGCAACCCAGTGTTGGGAGCCAGCCAGCGCCACCAACAGGGAGCTGAGACATCTGTTCGCTCACCAGGGCCATTTAATTTATTTAGCAGTGCCCTGGCAGCCCCCCCCCCCCGAAAAAATTCCTGGCTATGGGGCTGGGCAAGTGTGAAATGTTCAGGCAGAACTGCAAGGTGAAGATCACCCACAGTAATCCACAGAGGATTTGAAAGCACCCACTGTCTCTCTGGATTCAGGCTTCTGAGAGTCTTACCCACCCTTTTTAAATAACAGTGGCTAAAGACAGTGAAAAGAAGGAGGGCATGGATTTGTGTTGATTTGTGCCCAGGCTAAATATTTTGAACCTCTTAATTGTAAGTGTCTAAAAGGGACTCTGCCAAAAGCTAAAGGTACAACTGCATCAGTAAAAAGAATGTGAGAGTAATAGCTTTCAGTGTAATAAGTGCTAATAAAACAAAGAATGATTGAGCAAGTAAGCTTACAGAATAGTTACTCATCATCAGACTCAAGACAATTCTTTAAAAAAGATTCAGCAGAATCCACTTCATTTGTGTTTGGAACACACAGGCCCCAGTCTGCTACCAAGCCCAGATCTTCATTCAAATCTTGCGAAGAGGATTATGAGGCAATGTCAGTCAATAATAGACCCACCTCCCAAGCACGAGGTTGATTAGAATCACAAGCCTCTGGTGAACAGTTGGTTTCTCGACACAAACCATTCTCATTATGTTTATTTCCTGCTTTTCTTCCAAGGAGTAGGGTTTAATCTAACATTTTCCTTGTAAGGCAGATTACACGGAAAAACAGTAGCTTTCAGTGTGGCCACTGGAAATAAAGAAGAGAGATGATTGTATTACATAATGGTTGCAGACCTTTGAGCACAGTTGATGAGCTCTCACCCCATAAATCTTAGCCCCCAACCAAGTAAGTGGTGGAGCATTTTATTCACAATTTATTCAATATGGCAAAACAGATTACCATGAATTTAATTATATCATAAAATGCTAGCCTGAATAGTTTATAAATCACAACTAAGCTTGCCAGCTGCCGGGAGAAAAATGTCCCATTTCATCACAGTTGCTGAGGCTCAGATGGTAGGGCAGGAACTTTTCCTTTACTCCCTTTGGTCCCTGGTGTGTAGCTGACACAGTGCCAGCGGCACAGCCCGGGGGTAGGACTTTAACAAAGGCTTAATGGGATGTTATTTACTTTCATCCTGTAAATAGCTTCAGCCTCCCATTTCCACACATTCAAGTGTCAGGACATTTTTCTCCAGGCCTGTTGGCAACCCTAATCAGAGCCTGTGGATCGTAGCCATAGAGCCAAATGCAGTGGTATGTAAACAAGAAAATTTCCATGCTAACTTA
>NW_015170350.1:31955-40009 GCF_001447785.1 Gekko japonicus | reverse complement strand
GTTAAAGGCAATCACAGGAAGCTGAAAGGAACAGGCTAGTTAATTGTTTTACTTTTAGCCATTCTTCTGTTGAAATCCAAAACCCACCACCACAGGTGCTTTCCCACCTGCAGGGTAAAAATAAATAAATCTTTACATCATCTTCCACAAGTAGGAAAAAGACAGCTTGTAGGAGGGAGGGAATTTTGAGCATATAAATAGTCTAAGGGATGAGGGTTAAGCATTTTACACACACACACACAAACACCACCTTTTGTTTAAACTCACAGCCTTTTCAGACACTCTGGATATTATTATTTTTTATGTTGGAAGACTGTTACACATTTTTGTTATGTAACTTCTAGTTTTCTCCAAATGAGCAAACGAGCTCTCAATCCATGACTGTAGGTCTGAGGGATACTTTTCAAAATGAGCCCAGATTTAAATCCACTGCATAAATTACAATATCTCCTTCTGTCCTCAATCCTCCTTGTAACGGAAAGCAGCAGAAGCCCAGCCCTCCCTTTTAGCTAGCCTGAAAGCAAGAATCAGAATGGGATGCCTTTTTTTTTTCATTCTTGGTATCAAATATTAAATCTAAATTAAAATGCTTCTGGAAGCTTTGCACACAATGATGATAATCTGTCAAATTTAGTTTATATTAAGCAACTGCAAGTATTACATTGCACAAACTCAAATAAAACATTATTTTTGTAGTATAAAGAATTTCTAATGCATTTTTAATTGAGAGAAATGTTAAGGATATAAGTAATAACTTTAGTTCTTTAGACACATGTTTTTTAATATTTATTTTATATTTATGAGTGAGAGATGTTTCGGCACAAGCTCATAAACCTTTGAGAAGGCTGCCTGGCTATCTTTCTCCATCTGAAATGCTAGTTCCACTCTTAGTTGTGCTTCAGTACCAGGGGTCATTTCCTGCAGGAGCACACAGGAGCGGAGCTCCGGCAGTAAAGAGTCCAGGGGGCGGGCACATGCAGCAAGCCCTACCCCCTACTCCCAGCAGCCCTCAGTCATAGCAAGAAGCAGCCAGGTAAGTTGCAGAGGGGCCCCCCCCGGTCCAGAACAGTCCAGTGGCACCTTTAAGACAAAGTTTTATTCAGGTACAAGCTCTCCCTCCTCTGCCAGGATGGATCTGCACATTCCCCCCCCCCAATAGCTAGCAATCCAAAACAGTCCATTGGAGCCTGAGCAGTGGGTGTTGCCTTCTGACACACTTCTGGTGATGTCAGGGGGCATGGCATATGCAAATAAGTTATGCTAATAAGTTATGCTAACGAGCTCCTGCACCTCTTTTTCTACAAAATGACCCCTGTTCAGTACTACCAAGCATGGCATGGAAGGGCTATGCAGTCAAATGTAGTACATTTCTTTAGGGTCTCTCCTTTGCTTGGCAAGTTCATCACAGTTGCTGAGGCTCAGATGGTAGCGCAGGAACTTTTCCTTTACTCTCTTTGCTCCCTGCTGTGTAGTTGACACAGTGCCAGCAGCACAGCCCGGGGATAGGATTGCCAGCTCTGGGTTGGTAAATACCTGGAGATTTTGTGGGTGGACTCTGGAGAAAGCAGGGTTTGGGAAGGGGATGGGGTATAATGCCATAGAGTCCACTGTGACCAACTGACCTCCAAAAGCAAGGATGCTTAGTTCATCAAATTCAGAGAGCTGGAGATTAGGGGTTAACGCCTCACAATTTGATTGGCAGCCTGCTGCCTGCGTGTACCCCCCTTCTCTCTGATTGGTCAGCACCAGCTGAGGAGCGCTTTCAAAAGTCCTGTCAGAGGGAGTCAGTCATTTTTTGGACTTTGGCTTAGCAATAGTCAGTCAGGAGGAGTTGTGTGTATTAGTCTAAGGGAAACAGACAAGTCACTTGAGAAGTGAAGCGATGCAACTCCTCGCCTCACCCTTACCGTGTTCCAACACCTTTGAAGAAAAGTTCAGAAATCTGAACTTAAAGTCTAAGTTTCAGCCCTAGCTGAATTCCATTTATTCAGAGTCTCCAGAACTGGGGTTTAGGCAGGGCTTTTTTTGTAGAAAAAGCCCAGCAAGAACTTATTAGCATAATAGGCCACACCCAACAACAGAAACTCATTAGCATATCAAGCCACACTCCCAAGAGCATAGCTCATTAGCATATTAGGCTGCACCCCCATGTTACCAGAAGTATAGTCATCCAGCCACACCCACCTTTTGCTTCTTATTCTGTTTACCTTGTTTGTTGTCAAAACCTAGGGCTTTTTTTGTAGCAGGAACTCCTTTGCATGTTAGGCCACACCCCTAATGTAGCCAATCCTAATGAGTTTCTGCTATTGGGTGTGGCCTATTATTCTAATGAGTTCCTGCAGAGCGTGGTCAACTTGGGAGCCAGCCGGAACTCCGTTCCTGTGCGTTCCTGCCCAAAAATAGCCCTGGGTTTAGGTCTGACAGAAGAGACTGGACACTAGGCTGAAACTGCAAGTCTAGCCAAATAGAAAACGATTATCACTCCTAGAAAGAGGAGGATATTTCTTATCCAGTTATTCAGTGAGTTCTGCTCAGAAGGGCCCCCTGGTTTGTGTGAATAGGGAATCCTCAAGAGTAAAAAGGGAAAATTATAATTCCACAAGGGAAGTATTTAAACACAGGAAGAAAGTATTAACTTCCAGGAAACTCAGATAGTTATATGAAACTTCATTAAGACACATTGTTGCTGAAAGAAATCTCCAAAACAAAGAAACTTCTCACAGTTAAGAACTGAGTCTTTAAGAAACTAAGCTTCAACTATACTCTGTTGCCTCTTCAAAATATTATAATTTGTATAAACAACCAAATTTACCTCAATTTCTCATTCCCTGCCATATTCCTAACCCAACTGTGCCTGTTCGATAAAATCAACATTCTTGTTTGAACTTTCCTTCATGTCTAGTGCCATTTACATGAACTTTCCTTCATGTCAAGTGCCATTTACAAAGGGATTTATAAGAGGCCTCCTCCTTAGCTATAATCAGAGGTCATTTCGGGGGGGAACGCGGGGGAACGCAGTTCCCCCGGGTGAGATATGGGGGGTGCGGCACATGATGAAGCCCCGCCCCCTGCTTCCGGCCGCCCCGCTTCCGGCCCTCATTCAGCCAGGAGGAGGCAGGAGAAGAGGGAGGGTAAGTTGCTTCCTCCCCGCCTCTCCCCACCCCTGCCTGCCTGGGGCCAGGGAGGGCCTTGGCGGGGCTTCCTCGCACTCCCGCCGGCCTTGCAGGTCCACCGCCGGGCCCGATGTCAGGGTGTGTGGCATATGCTAATGAGTTATGCTAATGAGTTCCCCTAGCTCTTTTTCTACGAAACGACCCCTGGCTATAATAAATCTCTGGCCTAAGCAAAAGACAAATAAGTTCTCTATCACAGGGTGGGACATGCAGAAAGTTATAATTCTGTTATTAAAATATGCTACAAAGAGGCTGCTCAGTCAGTGGGGAACAGCATTTTGGTGGAAAGTCTGCTTCACAGTGAAGAAGAAGCAGGGGTCTGTCATATCCACCTTCCAAAAATGGCCATTTTTTCAGGTGAATTGATTGTCACCTGAAGATCAGTTGTAATCCTGAAGATGTTCAACCACTACCTGGAGGTTGGCAACCCTACCCAGGGGAACAGGTTCTTGTCACTTTCCCCTTGAACAGTTGTTGGACCCCTGTATTATAGAATTCCTTCTCAGTTTGCTGAGAAATTCCAAAAGAGTTTTTACCAGCTTCTTTTTTGGTGGCAGTCGTTGTATAAGGCTTTTTTAAAAAAATTCTGCTACTTTTTAATTCTTATTGTTTGGGGACTGTTGTGTTTTTATAAGGATTGAATGAGGATTTAAATGTTTTAAGCTAGTTTGAAAATTATCAGAAAGCAATATGAAGATTTAGTAAAATACTAATCCCTACTGCTTTCTGAATTCAGAGAGAGAATTCAGAGTGTTAAACACTGGATGTATGGCCTCCTCTGGATTGTAATTTTTATATCTGAACATATTTTATATCTTTTTGCTCTTACCTGTTGTTACCTTTCATGGCTTGGTTGTTTGAAACAGAATTCAACAGCAGATGATTCAGCAGGTTGTAATAATATAGGTTTCTTGCCAGGCATTTGTTATTTAAAATTTGGTGAGAAATCTTTGGCCCGTCATACATAAAGCTCAAAAGTGGTTCTTCATTTCTTTTTATAATGGCTAGAAATAGTAGATATATTATGTCCTATATGGAAGTAGACAGAAGTAAACCTGACTCACAACCTAGTTGTACTCAAGTAACCAGAAGAATGGCCATGGTGGCTCAGAGGCTAAGACACTGAGTTGCATGCTGGAAGGTTGGTAGCTCAGCAGTTCAAGACCCTAGTGCCGCATGACAGAGTGAGCTTCCGTCTCTGGCCCCAGCTCCTGCCAACCTAGCAGTTTGAAAGTAAGAAATTACAAGTAGATAAACAGGTACTGCTTCGGTGGGAGGGTAACGGCATTCCGTGTGCCTCAGCGTTTAGTCATTTTTTATTTTTATTTATTTTTATTTCATTTATACCCCGCATGCTGGCCACATGACCACGGAGAAGTCTTCGGCAGTGCTGGCTCTTTGGCTTGGAAACAGAGATGAGCACCGCCCCCTAGAGTCGATTTCGACTGGCTTTCAAGCAAGGGAAACCTTTACCTTTTTAACCAGAAGAAAACTAATTATTCCACTGAATTCAAAGGGTTTAGTTAGGGTGTCTGTGTGTGTGTGTGTGTTCCAGCTTCAGTTTAACTGTGAGAAATGCAACATGCCAAATGTACAGGGGCCACTTGCAGTTAGCTCTCTGCTTTTGGTGAGGCTTTCATGGGCTCAACCTGTTATATCAATTGATTGCTACATCTAACATATTTAAGGTTGGATCCCATACAAAATCTCTGCTGAGGGAACAGACTTCTGTGAGTGGAGTGAAACTTCTGCACTCCCCCCCTCCCACTATGGTCCAAAATGCCCCATGAAAGGCTGTTTCTGGGAACAGAGGATCCTCCTGAACAACATGAGGGAGCAGTTGGAGGTCTGCCGTGGAAAGAGAAATCAGCCAAAAAAAAAATATATCCCATACTTTCATCAGCAGAAATGTAATGTTCTGTTGGATCCAATCTTAGTGTTGTTTGCACGAAAACCAGTATTGTGAAATGTACTTGACCAGCTTGACTGCAAGTAGGGAGCCAATGCATACAGTGATTTCAAGCAGCCTCCACATTTCTGATAACCATGTGAAGAACATTGTTCTTGTATTGTGGATACCCATTAAGGATGGATGTGACCATCAATGTCATACTGTTATATTGACAGTTAGACCGATTTCACACAAGAGCTGTGCTGCGGTCACGCCTCCCTTTGCCCCGCTTCTATTGGTCAATTTCCCACTCGAAGCTGCGCAGCCGCATTTTGACCCACAGCTTTGCCCGATTTTCCCCGCGGTTTTGTAATCCTGTTTTTTGAGGATCATGAAACCGTGGGGAAAATTGGGTGAAGCCGTGGGTCAAAATGCGGCTGCGCAGCTTTGAGTGGGAAATTGACTAATAGAAGCAGGGCACAGGGAGCTGCAACCGCGGCGCAGCTCTTGTGTGAAATCGGTCTTAGATTATTTTTTTTAAGTTAAGAATTATTTTTGTTTTTAATTACAAAGTCCACTTGGAAACCTGGATAACTATTCCCTCTGGCTGTAAAGCTTCCAGTGCTTATTCCCATAGCAGAGTGAACATGACCCACAAATATCTCAAATATAGAGACACATATATAATGCTTGAAAAGGGAATTAATAAAATCTTAATTCCCCAGACTTTCAGGAACGTTGGATTTAGTAGGCTAAAAAAGAATTATGCTATACTGTGGAAAAGTGTGCTAAAATCATTTCACAGGGAAAGGATCATATACATGTCATTATTTTATACAGTTAGATTCATTGCAAGAAACCAGTTTTATTTCAGTTCTTTTTAAAAAGAAGACACAACTGTTAATAAATATGCACAGTGTTTAGAAGACAGCTGCATAAATACTGCAGCCTGGAGACGGCACTGACAGATGCCGTCTTGCCAACTGATTATTATAAAGACAAACATGTAATTATTCTGTCATATAAAATTTTCCAGAATATTCCAACATTGTCGAGCTCCTGTCAGTCTCAGCTGAAGACAATGGCACATTCCTCTAGAGTTCCAGGAGGAGAGCCTACAGCATATTTTCTTACTTAGGAAAATAAAAAGGACAGTTTGGTGATGTCTTGTCTTGTGCACATGGAAGGAAGGAAGGAAATACGGGTAATTAGCAGAGTCATAGTCCATGCTGCTGTGTCTAGGTGATCCATCGCTTTGCGATTTGGGAGGCACATTCACTTTAACATATCCAACAGATGTGATTAATAAAATTTAACCCTCATTCTTACTGAACAAGTTCACTCTTCTTTTCCTCACAACAAAATATAAAATGTGACTATGTTCAGGGCTCTACTGAATGTTGGAACTTGGATTTCACCTACAAAAACTAGCTTGAGAAGCAACAGTAGGAGTTCATTTTTAAAAATTCATAACAGATTTGTCAAAGGGAGGGGCCCAAAGCCCAACCCTGTATATCTTTAGGTCTGAAGGAAAATAGATTCTGGCAAAGCTTACACATGCAACTTTACATGGGCTCAGCGTCTCATTTATATCATACTGCAACCCATGCAAAGTAGCCCCATGTGCTTAGTCTGCACTCCAACACAATATCTGCAAGTGTTATAGATCTATAGCACATAAACTAAGCATGTGTAGTTGCTTTGCATTGGTTGCAGCAGTTTAATGTGATGCTCAGCCCTTGCATAATGTGCCAGAGGAAGCCCTTAGGTCACCAGCATTCCATTTATATCAGGCCTTCGTTCACAGCAAACAAAACAAGCACCTCTGAAGTAATACTTTGTGTTGTGGGAGTTTCAAGCTACTATTGCTGTTTTGGCCCAGCAGTAGTTCTGATTCCATGCAGTTCCATGCAGACTAGCAATTGATCTCCCATCCCCAATTTGTGGATTGTAGGTGGTTGGTGCTCATCATCTGCAAAGGCATTTGGTGTTCTGTGTGACTTCTGTTTGTACATATGTGATCCCTGTCCCTGCCAGCTGGCCATTGTGTTTTCCTGCTGTAATGCCTAAGTAAAACAACTGGAGGTTGTGAGGGGGAGAGTATGCTTCGCTGCTAGCTTGTTACTTATCAAGCCTGAGAACTGCACCTGTGTTATGTCTACTGTTCGCCTGGTTCCCAGGACCTGAGCGCGCAACCGTTTTCTCCTGCCCGCCAGCGGGAACGTTATCCATTGGTTATGTATCTAACTTGAATCCCTTTATCATGTTTGCCCTAACTGCTTGTACCCAGTTCTAACAAGGAACGTGTTTGAGTGTCTTTCCAATGCTTTGAAATAAACTTTGCTTTCTTTGGAAACGTGGATTTATTCTCGATGCTTGGGGATCCAACATATTGTTAGAACTCCTTTTCTCCTATCGTCCCGATTCTGGCGAGACCATGAGCGGGTCTGAGGGAAACCTACCTACCACGGAGGGGGACACGGGATCGGTCCCAACTACCTCCGCACCGTTGATTGTTACAACTACCGCACCAGGGGAAGGTGCTGTGGGGGGAGCGATTCCCCGACTGCCTGCCTACCTGTCTTGGCCGCCTCCAACCCCTTCGAATTGGGGTGCGCGGAAGACACCAGCACAGGATGATTGGGCTTTGTACAACACCCAAGGCACCAGGGAGGTGTACTCCCGTCGAGGCAGTGGGCTTCGAGAAAGTCTTTTTGACAAAGGAATGTTTCCCGACTCCGGGAGTCCGGGGGAGACTGGGAGTTATCGGAGAGACGTGGAAGACTGGATGTTTGAGCCGGTGGGGGAGGGAGCCCGTGCATCCACCTCCACCACAACCACACAAACTACTGAGAGGAGAACCTGCTAATTTACCCAGAGGTGCTGCCATCAATGGAGTTTAAGTACTATGTCCTGATCCTCAAAACAGTACAAAAGTGAGTGAAGAAATATAAAAATAAGCATGGGAACTGAAAAACTACAGAGTTTTT
>NW_015170350.1:28166-28306 GCF_001447785.1 Gekko japonicus | reverse complement strand
CAAGGACTTAGCAGCGCTTACCATCCCGAGACCGACGGCCAAACAGAACGGGTTAATCAAACTTTGGAACAGTACCTTCGTTGCTTCACTAATTACCAACAAAATGATTGGGCTGATTTGTTACCCCTGGCTGAATATTG
>NW_015170350.1:27863-27987 GCF_001447785.1 Gekko japonicus | reverse complement strand
GCTGCTAAAGCAGCTTATAAGGCCCAGGCAGACAAGGGTAGGGTGGTGGGATTTGATCTGAAACCTGGGGACCTTGTGTATGTTTCTACTAAAAACATCAAGATGTTGCGCCCGAGTAGGAAGC
>NW_015170350.1:14225-27658 GCF_001447785.1 Gekko japonicus | reverse complement strand
GCGGATGTCCTTGACTCCAAGCTGAAACGTGGTAAACTCTGGTACCTCATTGAATGGGTTGATTTCGGTCCCCAGCACCGCGAATGGGTGGAAGAAGGGGATATTCGGGCCTCTTACCTGCTTCGTTGTTTTCACAGGAAGTTCCCGGACAAACCGGGAGGTCTCCCGCCCAGCACAAGTCCCGAGCTTCGTTCCGGGAGAACAATAGCAGAGCGGATCCTAGCCCGCACCAACCAGAGGGCCAGGTCCGCGGCCGAGAGCCTATGAGACTCTCGGCCACTGTAATGACCTATAGGGTCACTAGGGGGTGTGTTTTGGTGGTGGGTTTCTGGGCATATATACCGGCCTGCGTGCCGGGGTTCCCTGTCTTGTTCTTCACTAAATAAAGTACTCTTGCTGAAATCACTCTTCGTTCTGAGTACTTTTCAAATACTTTGTGTTGTGGGAGTTTCAAGCTACTATTGCTGTTTTGGCCCAGCAGTAGTTCTGATTCCATGCAGTTCCATGCAGACTAGCAATTGATCTCCCACCCCCAATTTGTGGATTGTAGGTGGTTGGTGCTCTGAATCAGAGTGCCCATCATCTGCAAAGGCATTTGTATGTAATTGCTCTTAGGAAAAGAAACTCTAGGAACATGGGACAGTATGAAAGCTGGCACTATCACACCCCCTCTGCCCTCCATAACCCCTCCCCCCAGGAGGCCTGTGGAAGCTGAAATCTTTTCTTCCGCCATCTTGACTTGTGTACTGTTTTACTTGTTGACATGTTTTAGGTATTTTTAATCATTGGTTTTAAATTAAACTATTTATTGTATTTGTTTCTGTTGTAAGTTGCCCCGAGCCTTGCTTGCAAGGAAGGGTGGCATCACCACCACCACCTCCCCCACAACCACACAAACTACTGAGAGGAGAACCTGCTAATTTACCCAGAGGTGCTGCCATCAATGGAGTTTAAGTACTATATCCTGATCCTCAAAACAGTACAAAAGTGAGTGAAGAAATATAAAAATAAGCATGGGAACTGAAAAACTACAGAGTTTTTCAACAGGGCACATATAGTCATTCTCCTAGTGGGGCCTGGAGATCTCCAAGAATTTTATGGTTTTCCCTCGGATGGCCGTGGCCCCGCCCCCAACGTGCCTGGTGTCATCACATCACCAGATGCCGGCCGGGAGCCCCCCGCTCCCAGCGAAGAAACACTTGGCAACCCTAAATTTACCTCTAGATTACAGTTCCCTGGAGAAAATGGTCACTTTGGCTGTTAGACTCTGTGACCTAATACCTCATTGAAATCCCTCTCCTCCCCAAACCCCACCCACCCCAGGCACTAGTACCATACATTCTGAAAATTCCAAACCCATAGCTGGAAACTCTAGGTAAAGCACTCATGGCATTGTTCCTGCTCAGAATGAATGCTGGATGTGACTGGAGCAATATGAAGTATATCCCAAAGCAATTTGGAAATTATTAGTGATTACCATGGCTGTGGAGGATATGGTTTTGGTTCTTACCCAGTAAGGAATTCTCGGAGACAGACTCTTTCGATGAAGCAGACGATTTTATTGGATATACAGCTTGCAAGCAGGGTGCCCAAGCTCAGAGAACTGAACACCCCGAATTGAGTTAATCAGCAGATTTATATATTCTGTCCCGGAGGGGTGTGGAAAATAAAAAAAGCCCTGTCTTGGCCCCCATTTGGGTGGTGACCAAAACGTACAGACTTCCAATCCTGTTTGCCTAGGGGCATTACATGCCGTTCTGGTGTTTAGCAAACTCTCCCTCCAGAGGGTCTGCTGAGATAGCATATCTTGTGGCCTAAAAGTTACCCCACCCCAGCCAACAGTCAACTCTTCCCTCCAGAGGGTCTCCTCTTTCTTATAGCAAGCCAGCCTGCTCAAGCATTTATGTTCAGATACCATATTTTTATAGGTAGCCAAGCACCAGAAGTCCCTATTCTCAATTTTGTTTGTGCAGGCCTATTGTCTGGTTTCATAATAAGCATTAATCAATTGATTTCAAGCAATATTTTTCTACTACAGTTTAAAGCAAGGTATTCAAGATTTTCTTTATCAGAAGTCCTTTTTTCATTTCTCACAGCTGTTTAAAATGATGTGCATGGCAGGGTATATTAAAAATGTAGATGAAAAATGATAAATTCTAAACATCTACTGCAAATAAGCAGGAAGAGGAACAAAAGTAGGGCAACAAACAACATTTCTCTGGATGGATTTACAGCTTCTAAATGCTTTTAAAATTCTAAAAGACACAAAGTCTTCCAAATTAAATTATGCAAATCATGCTGTGCAATCCCACAATCCAATCTAAGCATGAGTACATGACATGAGCTTTTAAAAAAACTAAGGCCAATATTTTTGTTTTAGAAAATCACCAACTCCCAAAACAATCCCTTTACAGGTAAAAACAGCACCTGTACTGCAATCAGTGTTGGAGCACGTGGATGTATATGAATGCCAGTTCCACTGATGAAACAAAAACTTTCCCTCTACTTGTGAGGCAATTTGATTCAAGCCTTTGTTCATTTTAGAAACACCCCCCTTCCAAGTTTAAATTGTGGGAAGGAAAGGTCAGAGAGGGGTAACCAGCTATGCAGTCTCTTGCTGTCACAACTCTGACTTTCATGGGGTGAAGGGGAAGGCTTTCAGTCATAACACACACAGATATTCCCTTATGTCAAAATTCCTTTAAAGTGCTGGGAAAGAACCTCCTCTTCCCAAACTAGAATTACTTCCAACTTCCAGGCATTGCACTTCTTTCATCTAAAGACATCAGTCAGCTTCAGATACAGTGCCTTTTTGATAGGACAAACAAATAATTTAAATGGATCCTTATGGAAAAGCACCTCCTGAAAGCTTTCCTTTGTTGCTCCCCTTAGTTGAGATAATATATTTATGCTGTTGTAAACTTGGCCCATGATCACTGAAGATCAGTGTTATATATGATACAAGGAAGGGTAATGTGCCTTAACAACTGTAGATATCTCCTTGTTAGGCTGTGCACATCAGGAAATCCACCCCCCAACCCCCCTGGAACCTATCTGAGCAGGTGCTATCCCCTGAAACCTCTCACTCTTCATGGTAGTATAAGTGGGAGTTTAAACTATTTTTGCACTTAGATGAATGTTGGCTTTCCTTTGAAAATGCTAAACACATCAAAATGCATAAATAGATGGGGAAAAGAGTTTGTCGAGTAAGAAGTCATTTTCTTAAGGGTATAAGAGCAACTCTGAATTTGCGACCACTGGATTGTCTCCCATCTTGTTACTTCAGAGACACATGACACACATTTGCTGGTATGTGAAAGAATTTTGTTGTTGTTGCTGTTTCTTGGGAAAATGTCCTAGTCTTAGGGACAATTAGGCTTAGCGCCAGGGAAACCAAAGGGGAAAAAATAATTCACTACTGAATTCTGAAGTTTACTGAATTCACAGTCACCAGCCTAATGGCACTAATGAAGCTGCTTTTCCAACATCAAGGGGCCCAAATGGTAATACAGGCTGAAGCCAAGAATGGTTGCTTACTGGGAACATGGTGTAACATACTACGTACTGAAGGGGAAAACAGCTACAAATCTCGGTAAACAAGTGGATTATTAGGAAAGGGGCTGAAAATAAGATGGCTAATATATAGCTTCTCAACCTTTTGGCTACAGTCAAGTGTGTATGTAATATTATACAATAATAATAATATACTTTATTGTCATTGTACATAGTACAACGAAATTAAAGATGCAATCATTTCGGTGAACCATACTCATATACACTCACACAACCATTCACAACCATCCCATAACTCCCCTTAAGGTTCACATTGCAACTTAAACCACCAATGTCACCCAAATTCCAATTTCATACAGCATTTAAAGCAATAATAGCTCTCGAATAAAAACTATTTTTTAATCTGTTTGTCCTTGTTTTAATTGTCCTATATCTTCTACCTGAAGGCAGCAGTTCAAACAGGGAGTGTTCAGGGTGTGACAAATCCTGCAGAATGTTCTTTGCTTTTTTCAAACATCGAGAACTATACAATTCCTCCAGGAACGGGAGAGGGCAGCCAATAATCTTCTGGGCTGTGATGATAACTCTCTGGAGTGCTTTACTATCAACAGCCGTACAACTGGCAAACCAGGCACAGACGCAGTATGTTAAAATGCTCTCTATTGAGCAACGATAGAAGGACATCAGTATTTTCTCACTCAAGTTATTTTTCTTTAAAAGGCCGAGAAAAAAGAGCCTCTGCTGGGCCTTCTTCACCAGAGCAGTGGTGTTAGCACTCCAGGTCAAGTTTTGCTCAATAATCACTCCCAAAAACTTAAAAGTAGCCACCCTCTCTACACGTTCTCCACCAATAAAGAGTGGCTGGATAGTCCACTACCAATTCCCTGTATAAATCTACAGTGCAGCCTCATCTGGAATACTGTGTACAATTCTGGTCTCTGTATCTCAAAAAAAGATACAGCAGAGCTTGAAAAGTGCAGAATAGGGCAACTAGGGTATTTAAGGGGTTGAAATACCTTTCCTTTGAAGAAAGGTCGACGAGTCTTGGGCTTTTCAGTTTAGAAAAAAAAAGATGTCTAAGGGGGACATACTAGACACTTATAAAATTATTGGCCACCAAATGAGAAGGGAGCACTCACTGGAGATGACCCTGATGCTGGGAAAGACTGAAGGTAAAAGAAGAAGGGGATGGCAGAGGATGAGATGGTTAGACAGTGTTATTGATGCAACGAACATGAAATTGAGCAAACTCCAAAGCATGGCGGAAGACAGGAGGGCCTGGCATGATGTGGTCCATGGGGTGGTGGAGAATCAGACTCGACTGTGCGACTGAACAACAACAAAAAAGAGGATAGAACTTTTTCTCCCTTCCCAAAATATTAGAACTCAGGGCCACCCAATGAACTTGACAGAAAATATGTTCAGGACAGACAAAAGGAAAGACTAACATACTCAATGAGTTACTAAGTTGCGTAATTCATTGACAGCCTGTGGAAGTACTGATGGCCACAAGCATGGTCTTTAAAAAGGGAGTTAAACAGATTCAAGGAGGAGAGGTCATTCAATGGCTACTAACCATAGTGAATAAAGGGAACCTCCATTTTCAGAGCAAGCAAACCATCTAAATACCAGCTTGAGAATGCAACCTTAGGCAAAGGCCTTGGCCTTTCTATGCTCTGATTGTTAGCCATCCAGGACACCTGACTGGCTGCTGTGTTAAGCAGCATGCTAGGCTAGAAGGGCCATTGGTCTGCTACAGCAAACGGGTTCTTGTGGTCAAGAGATGTACATGGTACATTGGTGAAAAAAGGTAGAATGTGTGTGTGTCATGTGTCTCTGAAGTAACAAGATGGGAGACAAGTAAAAACTCTGCTGAGGATAAGGATGTAATAGATAGAGGAGACAAAGAAAATATGTGTACGAAACCCAGTATAAGAAACAAATGGAGGAAGTCTGGAGGTCTGAGAGAGCAAACGCTATCTTTCCTGAGATAAATTCTGCTGTGGGCAGCAACAGATTGCCAGATGTAGGGAGCTAAGGCAGCACACAGAGCTGTGATACACTCATGGAATGTTTTAACTGAGTCTGTTCTACACATGAAGCAGATTGAAATGTAAAGGAGTTAGTAGTTTTAAGGTCATAGAAAGGAGTACAACGCTTCAGGGTGAAGTGGTGTGTGTGTGTTATATTTTTAATACCTATTTGCATAAAGTAAACCAAGCTAGAGCCTCTGTAAACCAAGGAAGTAAACCAAGCTAGAGCCTCTGTAAACCAAGGAAGTAAACCAAGCTAGAGCCTCTGTAGCAAATATGTCTGATTTTCCTTGCAGGATCTGGCAGCATATTTAAAAAATGGCATCTCCTGCCCCTCACATGAAGAGATGCAGTTCATTTTTTTTACTTCAGGATTCTGTCAGTTCTTTTTTTTTGTACATATATAAGCATGCTTGAGAATAGAGGAATTAAGCAATATGGACTTATTTAAAGTTGCTTCCCTTGTCCTTCTCTCCTATGGTGGCCTGTTTAGCTATAACTTTTCTTTTTTTGGCATTTCCGTTAGTCATGCAATATGTACTTTACCACCAATATTGGTCAGCTTCTCCCCTTGAACTATTAACAGTATGATTGGTATCAGTGTTTAGGAAGCCCATGAATGGGATTAGGACAAAAATGTTCAGTGAGCTGAGATAAACAGCAATTCCATCAGGTTAGGGATGTTCCTTGGTAGATGATGTCTGGCTGGTTGAGATAACATCTTGAAGCATTCTCAGACACAGGCAATTAGCAAAACTTAGCAACTGCTACCCACCTCCACATACAAACACTAAGAAGATGACTCACCGTCAGAGGCTCTGGAACCCCGGTAGCTGCATGGGAGTCTAGGATAACTACATGTTCGTACATGCAACAGCACAAAAGGAGAACTCAGTGCTGTTTCTTCATCTGTTTACCTGGTCTGTCTGCCCCCTTTGCCCCAGAGTTCTAAAACGTCCCTTAAGCACCTGCCCTCACATTCTCCATTATCTCAGTGCATTTGGGACTGAGAAGACTATGAAGTTGTTGATAAAATATCTAGGTCCTCAATCCGAGACCTGATAGTAGTGGAAAAACTGTGAAACTGTTCACACCCTGGAGGGAGGGAAGGCCTCCTGTTTTTCAACAGCAATTTATCAAAGCTATTTACAGTAGCACTTTAAAACATATTTTATGCCCTAAGGAAGTTCCTGTGCTGTTCTCTTTATGTAAGGAAGCTCACTGGGAATGGCAAAGCAAAAGTAAACTGCTTCAAGGGCCAAGCTAGACGTTACAAGACAAGCTTGTATAACCATCTCCCATCCTTTTCAAATGAAAAACAGTTGGAGGAGATTTCAGTTGGGAGTAGAGAATAGTGAAGAAAAGGGCTTTCCCCCTTTCCCCCAAAACATGAAGCCAATGGGGCTGTGGTTGATTTTCAGTAGAAAAATGGCTAATAGGGGGGAAAAGACTTGTCAGCTCTCCCAGAGCTGCTTTTCATATATTTTTTTAAAAAAGCATCAAGAGAGTATACAAGCATCAAGGGATGCTGTAACAACATCTGGCTTTGCCCTGGCCTGTTCTGTTAAATGTGGCCCCGGTCACATGGGCAGGAAAATGCGAGGGGGAAGCGTGGCTGTTTGCCCCGGAGCAAAATAACGCGCGGCTGCGCGATCAGACGTCCCGTAAAGGTCCCGTGGTTAGGGGGGAGGTGCCAATCACAGGACAATCCTGCGGCGTGGCAAAGAAGCGGACTCTCTAGCAAAAGGCTCCGCGGGTTTAACCCCTTCCAGGGCTGCAGAGGAATGCAAACTGTGTCCTCCATCCAGTCCCCTCCAGGAGGAGCTTCAGCCGGGCCGCCCTCCTGCCACGCCCCTCCTGCACATCCTGCTCTGCCGCCCAGTGCAGAGAGTTCCTCTCTAGCAGGCCAAGCCAGGAGTGGGGGGGTACAGAAAAGAGGAGGGGGCTGTGTTGTTTGTTTTTAAACGAAAGTGTGCGCATGCGCCGTTGGGTGTTTGTGCGCATCCCGTGGACACTTGGGGAAAAAACCCTTTTAGCGACGGGACATGGGCAGGCGCCAGATGCCATGACCTACCACCGGAAACGCGATCAGGCGCCCGCCCTTGCCTCGCGGTTTCTGGAAACTAGTACCTCTTTGGCGGGAAGCCTCGGGTTCACCACGGGAGCGCTACGCTTCCCAGATGTGGCGCTGTGATCGAACCCGAAAATCCGCCTATCTTCCATCTCTGTAGTGTGGCTAATGCTCCGTGTGACCGCAGCCTTTGAAAACATTGATACATTATCACTTATGGGCATGTCTTAACAAGCTGGAATGGAACAGCCTACTCACCAAGAAAGATTACACAGCAGAACACAGTAACTGCATAGCAGTTTATCATTTACGAACTGCCACCCAACTGTGCACCTAGACAACATTAATAGTTCTCTTAATATGTACAGGAGACGGATACTCCAAAGAAATTCATAGGACTTACCTTATGAAAGAGTACTTATAAGCAATGGTGTTCAGTAAGAAACCTGTTCAACACTGTTTCAATACTAGCCCCCCTCAAGACTATGTGTATTGATCCTACCCCACAAAAAGTATTTGTCTCTCAAACAACCTTTTTGTCCTTTCACTAGCAACCTATTATACAAATGGAACATTTGTCTTGAAAATATGCCTGCCCAGCTATCTTAATTGCTCAGTACCCAAAGAATGTGTCCCCTGTTCTAAAGTTGCCTAGCAACTTAGCCCTAGCAAAATAGCTGCTTCTGACTAATTTATTTAAGAAAGTAAGTGTACATTATAATAACAATTCTTAAGGTGGTGAACCATGATTAAAATATATCCAGTCCAAAAATACTAACAAAAGAAAATAATGGAGAATTATGCAGCAACCAGTGACAACTATGAAGGATTTGTCTAAATAAGGAAATCTTTACAGCCCATTTAAATTAGGGTCCTCATTCTGACAGGCAACTGAATAATTTTGGGGCCATTACTGACAACAGAAGCACTGAGAAGTTTTTCTGTACAAGATCTCAAAAACCAGGGAGACACTCTGAAATCGGAAGTCAGTAGCTAGAATTTCCTGAAGGTTTTCAGAGTGCCAAGATAGAACTCTGATATTGTAGGTTTAGTATGCCCACTCTTACCCCCAACAAACGGCATACTAAACCTACAATATTAGAGTTCTATCTTGGCACTCTGAAAACCTTCAGGAAATTCTATTTCTCTAGGCAGTTTATTCCAAAGCGGATCAGCTCCCAGCTCAGGCCTGAACTTTTCCTCTAAACATTACCAAGTGTCCTGTCAGGACAGAACATTAATTATGAGCTGAAGCTGCAACATATTGGGTTGGATGCAGCACAAGGTCCACACAAGTCTTCCTGATCTCCTCAGCTTTCCCATCCTTGCACTAGCCATTTCCCAGGGTCACTCACAGGACTCACATGCAGCGATAGCCACATGGTTCAGGAAGCTGCAGTGAGGAAAGGGTAGGATTGCTTGCTTCTTCCTCTTCCATAATCCCCTAAATAATCTTTCCCTAGCTCAGAAAATGGCTGCTTGCGCGTGGGGGGAAGGAAAGCCAGGATCATAAGCTGCTGTCAGTGATTTCCGCTGCTGGATCATGGGCTCCAATCCATTCTGCTGATTGATGTTAATAGTTGGCATGCCTTAACTTCATGACAATGTACACTGCTTTTTGGGCAGATATTGTGACTGACAGGCTGTATACTTTAAAAAAGAGCAGCCCAAACTTGTTTAAATTTTTATCCCATTCCACCCTTGGCATGCTCCAAGCAAGGTTTGTGTATGCAGAGAGGTGAGAGGTGAGCATGCAGCTCTTTTGAAATGTTTTTGGCTGCAGCAGCTCCCATTGTAAAAAAAATCAAGCTGCTACACATTTTTGTAAAAAAAAGTGGCTTCTGTAATAGGTCAAAAGTTATAATGCCTACCTGTGCACTGAAAGCATCGTGTACCTTTTAGGATTCCATACACTTTTGGTTAGAGGTCCCAACACTGCTGAGCATGTGGACACTTCTGGAATTTAGAGAAAGGGTAGAGGTTGGGAGATCCCAAGCCAAAGGTCCTTCTGTGATGAAGGCAGCTGCCTCTGAATGGGCACTTCATGCAGGGGCAAAGATGATTCCTTCTGAAGCACCTCCTACACTAAAGTTTCAGAGGAAACCTGGGATTGGTTCTTTGCTTTAGGGAAGAGATGCTCTTTGGGGCGTGTTGACCTTTTTTCCTCCCATTTCCAAAAGAGCTTGGAAAGAAAATTGTAGGCTTCAGGCTACTGATCTCAAGATTGAAAGAAAAAGTGTTGCCAAAGACTGGTCACAGTCACTTCTCAGAGGAAGCTCTTTTGAGAAACGGGAGAAAGAAGGTCGATGGGCCCCATCAGGACAGAACATTAATGATAGGCTGTGTGAATGTTTATTATTCAGCTGGGTCTTCTATCAGGCAACGTGGGAGTTAAACTGTTAAGACTTTATTTTGGAATTGTGTGCCTAGGCACAAGATATTGGACTACATTCATAGTGTCTTTAAACCTATGTTGCCTTTGTTGTTCCACTTGTTGAGACTGTGTCTTTTTAATATTTTTGAATGAAAAATACTTTGGAGAAAGATATTTTTCGAATAACTCATGTTTTGTACAGTACTTGGATTGGGTCCTTTATAATGAAGAAACCACCTGGAGGTTGGCAACTCTAAGGTATTAGTGCTTAATTCTAGAGCCTTCTTGTGATATGAACCCATGCAGCATTTGTGCTCTTCCCACCAGTGTCTCCTAGTAGCAATCTCAGTCTCAAAAGTACCATGTATTACAACCTGGGCCTATGCCTTTTATGTTGCTGCTTTGCTGTTGTAGAACAGCCTCCCTGAATGGTTGAGGCAGGCTGTGAAACAGAGCTGTTCAAAGAGAGCTTACAGGAGCTCGAAGGTTAACTTTTTAAATGCTTGTGGCCAATTACGGTACTACATCCAGCAACACATTCTGACCATAAACCCTAGATGCTTTATGTTGTGTCTAAACAGTGAAAGCAAACTGGTACAAATTATTCTGAAGGAACCTAGCTGTGATACATAGGTTTACTTTTTAACTGTACTGAAATTAAAATGGGGCTTTAAAAAAATCCTTTAAACCAAAAACATATATAGATGAAGTGTCTAAACTAGTAAAAAATGGTCTTGCCTACTAAAAGCTAGCACTGAAATAAACCCCAAAACCATCTATGATTGACAAGCAATTCTGACAATCACCTGTCACGTACTAGCAGCGGAAAGGAACACAAGAGGAATTTAGAAGCAACAATGAAAGCCATAGCCCATTGGAAAGTTACCACTGAATTAGGAATTAAAGGAATAAATTATAGGAAAAAAGAAGATACTTTTGAGAAGGCACATCTGCACATCACAGTGTAGTGCTTAGTAGGGGTCAGATCAAGTAGACTCTGGGTTAAATCCACGTTCAACCATGAAGATTCTGAGGACACATTCCTGTATCCAGTTTTCAACACCTCTCTTTCCCTATTAACATTCCTAGGTAAGGACATTAGTTTTAGCAACCTATGAAATGACATACAAATAGCATTTGCCCATGGGAAAGCACAATGATGACAATACCAGGAGCCTCAAGTACATATGGCAATACATCATACTGACAACTTTTCTTTAACTGCACAGGTCACTGAAAGAGCTGGGTGAAACACATTCACCATTTGTGGCATTTTGATAAGTTTCACATATGCAAAGGGGGCTATTGATTGCCACTTTGCCATTGCATTTCTAACAAACTAATGCATTAAGTAATTCCAGAATAATAAAATGTAAAAACACCTAGTTCCATTTGGCAAGTAATTTCCCCCCACTCAAACAATGAGAATACTGGACAAAAATCTTAAAATGCTGGCAAAACAAATCAAACGGGGAAACTGATAGATGTTAGAAGGTAAAGACTAGGGTACAACAATTGAGCACTAACATTCACCCTTAAGCTTGGCTTATTTAAAAAAACACGGCATGAAATTCTGGAATGTTTGTCTTGGCAGCTGTGAGAGCAAAATAACTCACTACGTTTATGAATCACTTCTAACCTGAAACCAGCATTGGGATTAGGACTTTTCACCCTCCTCCAGATTTTCTGAACATCTGCTACTGTGATCATAAACAAAGTTATATCCTCTTCTAAACCCCTTGGCTGCAATGGGCTTAGTAGGGAGTAAACTTGTTGCGGACTGCACTGCACGGCATCCAAATCCAGTCACTACATTGGTAATCTGCCCCTTTCCCTTCAGAATAATATGTATAACTTTCACCACTCTTCAGACATAGCTAATGATCAGCTTCAAAATTAAGGACTTAGTCCCCCTTCCATTACTTTGTAGTTGCTTGCTGTTATCCTGTATCACTTACTAAACAGATTTTCTACTGTGCTAGCACCTTCTCTGAGGAATGTGTACTCACACAGGCTAATTAGCTGAAAGGCCAGACTTTGGCCAGGCAATGGGGCTTCATTGCCTTTTGGTTCCAACTCAGTTGATCTATATAAATGTCGCATTTCCAGTCATTGAAACCAAAGACCTTAAAATATAAGCAGTGATGTTCTGAATGGAGTTGGGCAGTTCATGGACCAAACTAGATAAGCAGGACAAGGTTACAGCCCCATTTGATATTTCTGACATGGAAATAAGAGGGTCTTTGTACAACAAGGCCCCTTATGAGCATTTATACTTACTGGCTGTTTTTTGACTGCAAGAGTCTCAAAGGAGATTAAAAAATAAAGTCATAAGAAATTCATAAAATATATGCACACAGTAGAAACAGCCCTTCTCATTTTAAAGAAAAATTAATCATAGGTCTGAACATAATCAAGAAAAATCTCTTTACAGATTTTGTGAAGACCACAGTAAGAGAGAGATCCTGTTAAATCTTCCTGCAGAGGAAAGTCAACAAAGTAGTTAGTGGCAGATATTAGTCTGATGTACCTGAAGTAGCATCTCTGGAGAGTATCTTAATGGAGAGGGAAATGTATGTATATGGGATAGATTCATAGCAGCCACAAATTTCTGTGTTGCCCGTTGTTAACAAGGACTCACAGTGAAAGTTGAAATGTCCTTGTACTACTAATCCTGGCACTCCAAATATCACATCCAAGACTACCCCTGTCAATTCAGGTTTAACTTCTGTGAGTTAAGCTCACAAACCCCTTCCCATCTGTCCCAACCATGTTTATGCAGGAAACTACGCTTCCTATTTTTGTTATGAATGGCTGACTCAGCATTGGGGGGAGCAGTGAAGACTGACCACCCTAGAAAAAGGGCTAGATAAAGAGCTTTCTTTCTCCAAACCACAGTTCCCCTGTACACAAGGGATCAAGACAGTTGCCACCCGCCACATAGTACCAGGTCCATAACTAAAGTTCTCCCATCAAGCACACCTGGATTAGCCACAAAGCTAGTAGCTACTAATCTAGAATTAATTAAAAAACACTTCAGTCTTGGTAAGATTTTAAAGAAGTGGTTACAACTAGTCACAAAATTTACGCACACCTTGTTTTCCCATAGGAAACATAAGGGGAGGAGGAGGAAACAGAAGACAAACCTACTCATGAGGTTTCATACTCCCCCTCATCCACTTTAAGTGTATAACTGTTGTACAGAGACACAGAAAAGAATTAGACTTCTCTAGCTTTCCAACCCCCACCCCCAATATTACAACTGACACAATCTGTTATTCTTAGGACAGTGAATAATGATCTCACCGAACAAAAAAAAAAGAGTGCTAGTTATTCCCAGGGCTATTTTTGGGCAGGAACGCACAGGAACGGAGTTCCGGCTGGCTCCCAAGTTGGCCACGCCCATCAGGAACTCATTAGCATAATAGGCCACACCCAACAG